>NC_133776.1:106402390-106474077 GCF_003597395.2 Chelonoidis abingdonii
TCTCGGCTGTGAGTAACCAAGGTTTTCCGTCCTAACTCCTTCTTATTTGTTCAAATCTTTATACCAAAAGTCTGTGATACAAAGGAACCCTCAAATGCCAAGTAAGTCGGCTATGATGCTCTTTTGTGGTGTATTTTCACATGTAATGTTGATTTGCTGACTGCTGGTTAATTGGGCTATCTTCTTATATTGCAGAGCCTGTATTGATTTTCTTAATGCACAAGATTATTGTTTTCTATTTTCTTTTCTTTTTTTTTTTCATATTAATTTTCTTTTAAAAACACGTGTGGAAGTTCTTCTTTTTCCTAGGGAGGGCAGGGACCGGGAAAAGCCAGAGCTGTGGGCTATTTTCTATTGCTCTTCAAGAGGGAAGAGCAGGCACAGGGGAAGGCAGTTGCGCAGAACTTAGCGATCGGAAAGAATGCTCAAAGCTAGCGTTGGTCTTTGGTCACTCAATTGTCCCTGAAGCGATCGAGAAAGAACCGAGAAAACAAAAAAGACCCCTGGTATACAAATTCCCGCCCCTGACTTTAAACAATCCAGTTCTCTGATTGGTCCTCTGCTCAGGTGTTTGGTTACCCTTTCCAGGTAAAAGAAACTTAACCCTTACCTTACCTATCTAGTTATGACAGACCATCTAGAGTTACAAAAGTTAGGACTTAAAACTCTTGGTGGTTTTTTTTTTTTTAATAACAGATATAAATCCTTGTGTTTCAAGGCATAAGGCATGGGGGCTAGAAAGAAACTTTCTGTGAGGACTGTTTATTCCATAACTGCTACTGCAGGGTTTCTTGTAACTTTCTCTGAAGAATCCAGTACAGACCTCTGTCTCATAGAATACTGGAGAAGGCAGACTGCTGGTCTCCACTTGTGTTAATTTCAAAGTGATGAGACAGATGTGAGTTTATGCTTTATGCAGAACATTTTTGGTCTTTTTTGAATTTGCCCTTTCTGTGCTTAGGACTTGAGAAACCTGGGTTCAGTTCTCTCCTCTACTCAGACGCTCCCTGTGTGACCTTGGGAAAACCACCATGCCTCAATTTCCCATTTGTAAAAGAGGGAAAATAGCACTACCCTACCTCACAGAGGGTTTTGGGAGGATAAATACATTAAAGATTGCGATGCTGTCATACTAGTGTGGTGCGGGGGCCATGAGTACCATAGATAGATAGTTATTTGTTCATTGGAACCAGAGCTGTTTCTTTCTGTAAGCCTGAACTAGGAATTTGCAAGTTGACGATTATTGGGAAGGTGGTTCCTGGATTATGGTGGTGACTTTAGGATGGCTCAGTCTTCCAATTCTAATACACAGGTTGAAATTTGTGAGCTGTAAGATCAGGGAAGAGCACATACAAATGGTAGCTTTGTTGTTATGTATGATTGCCATATCAAAACAGAAAAAAATTGGCCCGTCTAGTTCAACAATGTCTGTACTTGATGCTTGGCCAGCCACTTATAAAATATTTCCACTTTCAGATCACTTTGGATTTAGGAGGAAGAGAGTTCCTTAATCCTGTATAGCTATCAGCTTTTTCTCTTTCATTTTTCAGCCTTCTTCATTTTTAATTTCTTTTTCCCCCTTCCTTCTGGTTTATGGGAAAGGATGAATAGTCCATTTTATTTGATGTGCTTTTTATATCAGCTTAATTCCAGACCTTCAGATCCTTCATGCTACTGCTCTTCTCTACACACTCTTCCACTTCTGAGACAGGACAACTAAAATGGAGCACTATATTCAGCTGAGAACTTTTTATCTATTTTATTTTCTCTAGCATATGTATTACAGTATTTTTGACTGCTGCAACACATTGCATGGATGTCTTCATTGGCCTGCTCAAAATCTCATTTTAGTTTTGTGAGATCATTGTTAATCTAAACCCATGAATCTCAAATTTAGTCCATAATTTTTTCCTGGGAAAAGAGCCAGGTTGTGCTGTTTTAGTGCTGTGTACCATACTGTGTCTGAATTCGTAAATAAGGTTATAATTTGTATTGACTGACTTGCAGCTTTTGAATTTCATAGATGGAGTGAAAGGCGCATTATGTTCTATTCTGGCCACCTGCACAATGCAGATCCTAGAATTTGACCCAGTAATTCCTATATCTATCTCCATAATGTGTGGTTAAACTAGAACATGTTTCTTAGAAAGATCTGATTTATTGATTACCTTTTGGTGATCTGTTCCACTGTGTCAATGCATTATTAAATTAATGTATTTTCTAGGAATCAAGATTCTTAGCCATGTGAGAATTTTATTTTATATAGAAGCACAGGTGTGTATGATCTTCAGACAAGTAAAAAAGGTAGATTCTTAATACGTGTTTACGATCTAAATTATACATAACTGAGCAAGGAATGACACATGGGTTGGGGATGAGGAGGCAGAATAATGGAAAGAAGAGCTACAATAACACTGGTCTACAATTTTTGAGAAGTCGTCTGCTTCAGAGATAAAATGTATTTATTATGTATTTTGATGTGCTGAATTCAAATATGACAATTAAGACAACTGATGAGCTACTGTTTCTACGATATTTAAGTTTTTACATTTTATGTCTATGTATATTGTGTAGATAGTAGAGTTTTAATCATAAATTGTAAATCTAGGTCTTTTCATGTTTTTGTGGTTGCTTTACATGATATTTCACCTGTCCTGTTTATGTAACACTTTAAAAATCAGCAAACGGGTTATATAAATAAAACTTATTATGAAACAAAAGGCAGAAAACTATTATGTACATAGTTTAGTCCTATTCAGTGTCTACTCGGCGCTTCTTGGCTTGTCTCTTGTATTCATTAAATGGAGCATCTCTTGTCACTGTCCAGCAATCGTCTGCAAGCATTGATGGGCTCCATTTGCCCTGATAGCATTTCTCCATTGTTGCAATGTCCTGGTGAAATCGCTCGCCGTGCTCGTCGCTCACTGCTCCGCAGTTCGGTGGAAAAAAATCTAGATGAGAGTGCAAAAAATGTATCTTTAGTGACATGTTGCAACCAAGGCTTTTGTATGCCTTGAGGAGGTTTTCCACCAACAACCTGTAGTTGTCTGCCTTGTTGTTTCCGAGAAAATTTATTGCCACTAACTGGAAGGCTTTCCATGCCGTCTTTTCCTTGCCACGCAGTGCATGGTCAAATGCATCATCTCGAAGAAGTTCACGAATCTGAGGACCAACAAAGACACCTTCTTTTATCTTAGCTTCACTTAACCTTGGAAATTTTCCACGGAGGTACTTGAAAGCTGCTTGTGTTTTGTCAATGGCCTTGACAAAGTTCTTCATCAGACCCAGCTTGATGTGTAAGGGTGGTAACAAAATCTTCCTTGATTCAACAAGTGGTGGATGCTGAACACTTTTCCTCCCAGGCTCCAATGACTGTCGGAGTGGCCAATCTTTCTTGATGTAGTGGGAATCTCTTGCACGACTATCCCTTTCGCAGAGAAAACAGCAGTACTTTGTGTATCCAGTCTACAGACCAAGCAAGAGAGCAACAACCTTCAAATCGCCACAAAGCTGCCACTGATGTTGGTCATAGTTTATGCACCTCAAAAGTTGTTTCATGTTGTCATAGGTTTCCTTCATATGGACTGCATGACCAACTGGAATTGATGGCAAAACATTGCCATTATGCAGCAAAACAGCTTTAAGACTCGTCTTCGATGAATCAATGAACAGTCTCCACTCATCTGGATCGTGAACGATGTTGAGGGCTGCCATCACACCATCGATGTTGTTGCAGGCTACAAGATCACCTTCCATGAAGAAGAATGGGACAAGATCCTTTTGATGGTCACGGAACATGGAAACCCTAACATCACCTGCCAGGAGATTCCACTGCTGTAGTCTGGAGCCCAACAGCTAGACTAGAGCCAATCAACAATTTTAAGCATCATTTTCGTTCTCAGTGACCCAGAATTAGTAAAGTTTGACTACATTTATTTCAGAAGCATTTTGGCTGTAGAGCAGTGTAATAAGAATGCTTTGCCATAATTTAACACTTTGTTGTGTTAAATAGATATATTTTGGCAAAATAAATTTGGTATAAAAGTCAGAGTACCATTTTTTAAAACAAGATCTCTTGTTCCTCATAGCTTCTAAAGTAAGAGTAATCACAAGCAAAAAGAACACTTTATTTCATCCCACGTGGGGATTATTCACATACAATGTAGATAAATGTGAGATAAAGCAAATAATGCAAAAGGGCTCTATTGGAAACAAGACTGTAAAGTTGTCTGATGAGATGGCCTGAGCTTGGCTACATTATCTCAAAAATCTGCTGATGTAGCGTTGTTCCAAAAGTAAAACATATATCCCTTAGGAGGACTGGTGTGCAAAACAGAAGACACTCTTGGATCAGGTTACCTGTTAAGGCAAGAAATGTATTATGCTAAATGTGGTAAAAGCTGCATGCTGTAGACTAATCACAAGATGTTTGTTCTGAAAAGTATAGTCTAATTTTAACTTGACCTATTTAATAAAGGGGAAGGTAACAAAATAGTAGGGACTGGGGGGTATATGAGAAGGAACAGGGATGAGAACCAGAAGAATACAAGGTTATTTATGGCAAGAGCATTCTGGAAAAATAATCAATGTGTGGATCCTCAGTATAAATGACTCTCCTTGGTTTTATGGAAGAAGGGGGCTTGAGGAGGGATTTGGATGGGAAGGCATTCCATGTGTAGAAGGGCAGCATCTTAGACCACTTCTAGAAGCTACTTAGTTTGTCCTCTAAACACCTTATTCCTTTCTTTTCACACTAGCTCTGTAGAGCTATTTAGTTGGCCACAGAAATCTTGTTTCAGGAATTAAACATCTCTGTATATATGACTTTCTTTTAGATATTACATTCACAACTGATTTTTCTTAATGTAGTGGAAATATATTTAAAGTTATTTTTGTCTTTAAAAGTGACTTGCGATGGTTGGAAAGGGGAAAATTGATCCTTTTTTTAGTTTGATACGCAAAGGAGACCTGTGAGGGAAGTTTTTGTTTTTTGTATGTCTACCTCAGAAATATTGGGGATTTCAAGTCCTTTTTGTTGGGGGTTGGAGATGCGTGTGAATTTGTCGATGACTACAATGTGGATTAGAAGCTCTCTTCGCCCTTAACTGGTGGAAGTAGAGTGTGTTGTTCTCCCAAGTCTGTGAATTAAATAGATGTCACAAAAAAGCAAGCAAAGCTTTTTAAACAATCTGAATAAATCACTTGTCTCCTCAGATGGGTTTCACTTTTAATTTCTGTAATGTCATAATCCTTTTTTCTCCAGTTGTCCTTACTCTTACAGGGTAGACAAGATGTTTCATGCCTTGACCTCAAAGCAGCAAAAGACACAAACCCTATTTTCTTTTCTGTGAAGGTTACCTGTATGACCAAATTAAATGTAAAAATAACTTTCTGCTGTCATCTTACATAGGCCATATGAACTCTAACCACACATCTCTCATTACAGAGCTGTAGCAGCCTACTTACGAGCCTTGAGTCTGAGTCCTAATCATGCAGTTGTGCATGGCAACCTGGCGTGTGTGTATTATGAACAAGGACTGATAGATCTGGCAATAGACACCTACAGACGTGCTATTGAGCTACAGCCACACTTCCCTGATGCCTATTGTAATCTGGCCAATGCTCTAAAGGAGAAAGGCAGTGTAAGGAGCATTTGTTTTCTTGCAGTCTGCTGTATTTGAAAGGTTCAGCTGATATTTATTTCAATGCCTTGAATGATGATGAACTTTAAGGTGGGATGTTGCCTTTAGTGTTTGATTTGCTTGTCAACTTGTAGGAGAAATAATAGGAGGAAAAATGCTCCATCTCAAAGCTTTTAAAGGTAGACATATTTGCTCCTGAAGGAATTATGCACCAAAAAATTAAAAATTATGCACACATTCTAAAATTCTGCAAATGTTTTGTCAATAAATGTGGCTTCAGCATGGTGGTTGAGAGCACCAGTCACTGGTTGCTTTTGAGGTGGGAGATCTGGTGCAGGGACTCTGCAGTGAGGCTGTACCCAACCCGAACACCATGCAAGAGCTGGGCCTCCCTATCTGCGCCAGGTGCAGTTGGTTTGGGTGGGCAGGCTCAGCCCAGCAGAATCAAAGTGTGGAGGGACTTATTGTGGGGGTGATCCAGGTATGAGATGAGAGGTTCCTGTATGGGGCAATCTGGGTGCGGGTGGCTCAGTGGGAGATCTGGATGCAGGGGGTCATTAGGGAGTTCTGGATGCAGGGGTAATGGGACTGCAGGGGATCCAGGTGAAGATGGTTGGGGTTCAGGAGCAGTGGGGTCTGGGGAGCTTAGGGAGGTCCAGGTGAACTGATTGGGGTTCAATTGAGTAGGGGGTCTGTGTGGGGGACTCATCTGAGGGGTCCAGGTGTAGTAGGGTAGGGCTTGTCAGGGTGAGGGTTCGATGGGCCTGCTTAATGGGGGAGCCCCAGCTGCTGCTGAGGGGATGCTGCATGCTGAGTTCCCGCTTCCCTCTCGCAATTCTCCTATCCCCCCTCTCCTCACTCCCACATTACTCTCCCCTCGCCCTATGCCACCTCCCCCATTCCTTCCCCACTGCCTCTTTCCCCATTCCACCCACCCTCCTCGCCCTACCGCTGGCACTCATGGTTGCACCAAAACGAGGAAGGGTTCCTAGCACTCAGAAGGGGAGCACAACTGGCACTGAGACTCAAGAGGCATCATTCAACTGCAATCATTGGAGCCAAGACGCAGCCGCCTTCAGCTGGGCAGCTCTGCACTTACAGAAAGAGTGGGTGGATGGGTAGTGGCATGTAACCTCGTGTGCCCCCCATGCCTTACCTCTGTTTGTGGGGGCATTCCCCCCCCAAAATTGCTCCCATGGTCATTTTCTGCAGGGAAGCACAGTAATTCTTGGGGGGAGTTCTTCAGGCATGCAGTCCTGAAGAACTCTCCCCAAGAATAACATATTGTAGTGGTGACCTTCTCATTGATATATTTCTGTGGCAGCATTACTTAAACAGCAGTTCCCTTGCTTGTGTATTTTAAGTACTGCTTGAAGACAATTCCTTTTGTTTCTAAGGTTGCTGAAGCAGAAGAATGTTACAATACAGCTCTTCGTCTGTGTCCCACACATGCAGACTCACTTAATAACCTGGCAAACATCAAGCGAGAGCAGGGAAACATTGAGGAGGCTGTTCGCCTATACAGGAAAGCTCTTGAGGTACATTTGGATATGAGGAGGAGGGTAGGATGTGGACAAAAAAGCTGGGAACATATGAGGGGTGGATTGTACTTGATAAAGAAGTAGATAGAGGCGGTGGTATTTCTGTTTAAGATTTGATTAATTTGCCAAGGAGAATAACAATGGACAACTATGGGGGGGGGGTAGCCGTGTTAGTCTGTATCCACAAAAAAAAAAACAAGGAGTCCCGTGGCACCTTAAAGACTAACAGATTTATTTAGGCATAAACTTTCATGGGTTAACCCACTTGTAACTCTTCTGCAGTGTGATGCCCTTGGAAGATCTGAGGGGCAAACTAACTCTCTCCTTTGTTTTCTGTAGGTGTTCCCAGAGTTTGCTGCTGCCCATTCAAATTTAGCAAGTGTTCTGCAGCAGCAAGGAAAGCTGCAGGAAGCTCTGATGCATTACAAAGAGGCTATTAGGTAAGAATTTTGCTTTTTAAAATTCTCAGAGACTGGTGACAGGAATTCTGCAGTCCTCGAGAAAATGGCTTACAACTGTTATGCAAACCAGTAATTGAATAGCAGTCTGGATGGGCATTCTTAGAGGACAGGCAACTTGTACTGTGGATAATGTATGGTGTGTGTTTTAATTTTAGAATCAGCCCCACATTTGCAGATGCTTATTCCAATATGGGGAATACTTTAAAGGAGATGCAGGATGTTCAGGGAGCTTTACAATGTTACACCCGTGCCATCCAGATAAACCCTGCATTTGCTGATGCCCACAGTAACTTGGCCTCTATTCACAAGGTACAGCCATGTTCATAGCTTTTTTTATTTTATAACACGGTGATGCATTTGGCAAACTCATTCCTGAATCTGCTTGTGCTTGCTGATTTAGTCTCTTTTTTTGCAGGATTCAGGGAACATACCAGAAGCCATTGCTTCTTATCGCACTGCTCTGAAACTGAAACCTGATTTCCCAGATGCTTATTGCAACTTAGCCCACTGCTTGCAGGTGAGGAGAGAGGGGTGTGACTGTAATTCTTTTGGAGATTACTCTAATGTAAATATCTAGGACTAACCACATATTAAGGATATGTTTATGTATATGTTTTAAAAGGAGCAGAAATAAGTCTTAGTCAAATTAGAAAATAAGACTGTGGAGCCGTTTTCTCTTACAGAACAGTGCTTGGGTCATAGATGATTTGAAATACAAATGAGCTGTAATGGTTATTAAAATACTTTTCAGGTACCTTTTTTTATCTCTTGGAATGGAAGAAATGTTAATCACAGTCCCATGTAAACAGAACTTCTCAAAGCTTTGACCGGGGTTTAAGGTTGTTTAAAGTATTCTAACTAGCCATTTAATTTTTCATAAGAATGGCCATGCGGGGTCAGACCAGTAGTCCATCTAGCCCAGTATCCTGGCTTCTGACAATGGCCAGTGCCAGATGCTTCAGAGGGAATGAACAGTATATGAGCAATTATTTTGTGATCCATCCCCTGTCATACAGTCCCAGCATCTGGCAGTCAGAGGCTTAGGGACATACAGAGCCGTGAGTTGCATCCCTGACCATCTTGGCTAATAGCCATTGATGGAACTCTTCTCCATGAATTTAGATAATTCTTTTTTTGAATCCGTTGTAGTTTTGGCCTTTACAACATCCCCTGGCAACAAGTTCCGCAAATTGAGTGCATTGTGTGAAGTACTTCCTATTGTTTTGTTTTAAACCTGCTGCCTATTAATTTCATTGGTGACCCCTGGTTCTTTTGTTTGTTCTTTTAGATTGTCTGTGACTGGACAGATTATGATGATAGAATGAAAAAGCTGGTCAGCATTGTAGCTGATCAACTGGAGAAGAATAGACTGCCTTCTGTCCATCCTCATCACAGCATGCTGTACCCCCTTTCTCACAGCTTTAGGAAGGCTATTGCTGAGAGACATGGAAATCTGTGTTTGGATAAGGTAGGAACTTTGAAGACTTTTCCATGTACTTGGTTATACCTGAGGAAAAACAGATTGTGCATTGGTCAATTACATTGAGGTACGTAATGCTAATTTTAAAATAGTCGTTCTCAGGCTTCAAATTTACCACCTTGTTGAGATTGATGGGTCTCTTTTGCTTCCTGGTTTTGTGCAGTTTGGTATTCTCTGATATTGGGAAGAGGTCAGTCAGATTTAACAGCCATCAGGTACGACTGCCAAAACCTCTTACTCTGGCAATTCCTCCCTTCTGCCCCCAATCTGACAGAGTTCTTTTGTGTGTGCTGGAGTGGTGTAGCGCGTCAGTCCCAGGAGAGCTTTTCTCTCTCTCCAATGTAAGTTGGTCCAATAGAAGATATTGCCTCACCCACCTTGTCTCTCTAGAATCCTATGTTGTTCCCTCAATATCTGATCCTGCCTCATCTCCACACTGACCTACCCTAACCATGGACCCGTAGGTGGGACTCCTTTTTAGAACCGATGAACTCAGCTTTTTGCTTAGACTAACGTGATCTACTCTCTCCTCCATTGCCTAATTGTATTGCCAGTTCAATGCACTTAACATTTATCAGCCTGTATGCAGAACTGTAGTGACTGGCCCTATTGCTCCCTTAGTACACGAATCTTTTGATCAAATTTTGGTACATGGCTTTTTTCTTTAGAGGATGTGTAGACTAAGCTGTACACTCAGGCCTCCATTTGAACTCAGATTTGGGTAACACAGCTCGGCCTGTGTGAGCAACAAATGTGCAACCCTCTGCCTGAAATATGGGAATTGGTCAGATATGGTTTTCAAATATTATTGGGTGATAAGCAGAAACATCATCAGTGCTGTAGCATAGAAACTTAAATATGGGGAAAATTAATAACTCCGTGTAATTCTGAAAGTCTATCCTATTTACTGTCTCTGCTCTTGGTGCTGCAGATTTTTTTTTAAATTTTATCATGTCTCAAAAAAATCTTGTGAATTTGATTGCCAGATCAACGTCCTTCACAAGCCACCATATGAGCATCCAAAGGACGTGAAGGCTAGTGAAGGCCGGCTTCGTGTTGGCTATGTGAGCTCTGATTTTGGAAATCATCCAACCTCCCACCTAATGCAGTCAATCCCAGGAATGCATAACTCTGACAAATTTGAGGTAAGAGAACATAAATAGCATGCTGAAAGTTTTAAATACCCAGGGAGTCTGTATTAGCTGTAACCCAGGGAAGGTAAAGTGCATGGTTATGCGGACGGTTTGAGGTCACGTCCTCTTTCCTGGCGGTTCTTGGTGTATCACCTTTTGGAGGAGGAGGTGTCTCTTATACCCCAATAGCAGTTCATCTTTCTATTTATGAAGTGGCAGTGAAAGACCGCATGGAGATTTATCCCATCCTCAACTAGAGACACATAAGGGAGGAGCTGTTAATCATTGGGAGTACCCAAGGCACGGAAAAGGAAGTGGCTGATGTCTTGTGTGTCCCAAGATATCTTCTAGTAGGGTCTTCCCCATTTAATCTTTTAAATTTCTTCATCATTTCTCATTTGTCTGCACAACCTGTCTTACAACAAGATCAGGATACCCAGTAATGCTACTGAACAGTAGCTGCATATCTGTCTGTCTAAAACTCTGCCTGCCCCAGTCACACTTCTTAATATTTATTGCACATTCTTATGAACCATTTTCAAGAAGACATGACCACTACACTCTCCCTCTATTTATATAGTTATTTCTATTAAGGGGTCCTCACTAGCTTCCTGTGTCCTGGCTACTCATTTGTAATTGAAACTGGAAAACAGATGTACAGTTGCACATATTCAGTCACTCCCAGTGGAGTAAGAATAAAATACCCCTAAAAATTGCTGGTTTTCTGAATTACTTTTGGTATAAATGGCTTCTTCAAGTGATAGTCCCTATGTGTATTCCACACCAGTATGCATGTGCATCATGCCCCTGAGCCCAGACATATTTAGTAAGCAGCATCCATTGGTCTGCACATGCACATCTGTTCTCTTTGTGCTCTAAACCAAGAGCGTAAAGGATGTTTGGGACCGATATCGCTCTAGTTCCTTCTTACCACTGCATGGCCTGAGTCAGAATCTTCTGTGTCCACAGCTGTTTCCTCAGCTGACATTCTGTAAATATAGCGTAAATAGCTTTTAGTATTTTTAAGCTATAAACATAGTATAGTGTGGTTGGTTTGCCCCCCCCCCCCCCACACTAAGGAGATTCCCGCCAAAAAGCTGGGATTATGCATGGGGTTCAGTAATTGTTTTTGCTCCTTCTCGTTTTCTGTAGAACATCAGTGCTGCCTCTACAGCAGTTTCATCATCTTCCTTAGATAAGGCAGTTATCCCATCTTCATGTTCTCTGCTTGACAATTTCAGGCAGTTACAGGACCTCCTGCACAGGGTGGTACCTGAGCTGCAAATTGAACTTGAAGTAGTTCAGGATCCTAAAAAAGATTGCTGGACATATTGCAGCTCTCTGGGCCCAGTCGAGCAGCCTCTCCTGATCAACAAAGCAAACATGGATCCAGCAAACACAGTGTGGGACACTCCCACCCCCAAGAGCACGAAGCAGTGCTCTTTTGTTCCAACAAGGGGGAGAGGGGTCTATTCTTGCACCTACCACCTACCTTTTTCAGAGGTAGAAGTGGCCAGTGAGGGATCCAGGCTGAAAAACCAAAGAACTGCTTCCTCAGACAAGGGCGCTAAATGCCTCATGTCACATTGTCTGGAGTGGTTCATGACTGAGAATGCCAACCTCAGGGCAGACTGTCAAAAAGCAGCACAGACACCCCAAATGGGTGGTATGTTCTAGAGTAAGATTTCACTAACCCAGTAACAAATGTGAACTGAAGCACCAAAACAGTCTTGGTATGGAGTCACGGACAATCCCTTTGAGTTCTCAGTCTACCTTGCCACCTAGGGAAATTGGATTTAGTGATAAATACTCGCTTACACTAAAGTCCACAATATTCAATATCAAAACCACAATATCCCAAGAGAGTAGTCGCTTACCCCAGGTCAATTTGTACCTTAGATCTCATACCAAAGACTACACTTATAGCCAATCTTATAGTAAATTAAGGTTCTTCGAGTGCTTGCTCATTTTGATTCCATTGTAGGTGTGCACAGTTGTCAGAGATACTTGCCTTAGCAGTATCTGTAGGGCCGGCTGTGGAGCCCTCTAGAGTGCTGCGCGCATGCAGTGGTATATCAGGCACTGCTGGTCCTATGTCCTCGCAGTTCCTTCTTATTGCCTCTGGTGGTCAGTCAGAATGCCTCTGTCCCTTGCTTTGCAGGCGGCTAGTGGTTCCTTTTCTTAGCCTGGTGCTTCTAGTTGTAAATAGTGTTATTGTTTGTTAGTTAGTAGTTAAGCAGCCATTAAGTGTTCAGTTAGTTAGGGTCCCAACGGGGACTTTGCCCCCATGCCCCAGTCTCCAGGGTTTTAGGCCCTGCTCCACATGTAATAGGCCTATGCCTGTTAGTGACCCACACAATAGTTATCTGCAGCCTCGCGGAATCCCACATGAAGGGCATTGTCGCATCTGTAAGAACTTCCGTCCTCGGACACAGAGGGACCGTGACATACAACTGAAGGCCCTCCTGATCTTGGCTGCCCTGTGCCCAGCTTCATAGCTGGTTTGGTCCGAAACAGCAACCAGTGCTTTGGTTTCTGTTCGTAGTGTGCCCCCTGGCACTGATCCCCATCACTGGTGCCAAAGAAGACTGCACCGAGCAAGCCTGATAAAGGCGTTGTGGGCAAAGGTCCTTGTTCAGGGTTTAAGCCCGCTCTGGACCCCAACAAGGGCTCTGCTTTGGGGAGTTCCTCCTCCTGAAAAGATCTGCCACTGACTCTGGGGAGAGGTACAGGGTCCAGGCTGACCATGCAGTCGACACTCTCATCATTCAGTGCAGAGCCAAGAGTGTTTGGCAATGGAACTGGTTAAGGCTCCCCTCAAGGGCAAGCCCACCGGTAAGGCCTCACACAAGACGAGCGAGCACCACAGGTCTCTAGAGCCAAGACAGAGCTCTAAGTCGCCATGTTCTTGAGCTTCGCGTTGGCCCAGGTCTCTGGCCCGTTGTTACCATCATCGGTACCATGCTTCCAGTCCCTGTCTTCGCACCAAAGCTCTCCCAGGCATAGATGATCTCCCTGGCACTTGTCCTTTTGTCACAATGGTTGCAGAGACCTGGAGGCCGCTCTCCCTGCTCCCGGCACTGGTCGGAATACTCTCATCCCTGGTGACAACAGTTAGCTGTCAGACCCAGGCTTCGACCACTCTGCCATGGTCACCGGAGGGTGACGACTTCTCTGAATTGGAGGCACAGTTCAGCCCCTTGCTCAGGCAGCAATGGGAGGGTGCGTCTGTGGCATCGGTGCCGGCCTGGCATTAGGGCCAGTGGCCAATCCAATGGCCTTATTGGAATGCCTCGGAGGTTCCTGTCATGCTATTGCCCCACTCCCACCAGCCCTCTGTCACCACAGGCAGAAGTCAGCACCTGTGGCACCGTCAGCACCAGGTTTGGTGCAGGACGCTCTGCTGGCCCTCACGGTTGAGGAGCTAGTACCCACCCCAAGGCCATTCTCCCCAGCGGGTGAGGACACTGTTGGACCTCCCCTGGCGGTCCAATCATTCTCTTCCTCTCTGGACGAGGCAGTGATGGGCCACTCCAGAGCTAGCCCAGTGGATGATTTCAAGGAGCATCAGGCGGTGCTCCGTAGGGTGGCTTTGAACTTGGGCCCCAAGGCAGAGGAAATGGAGGAGCAGAGAGGGACATTGTTTAATGTGCTCTTGGCAGCCACCTCAGCCCGTGTTGCACTCCTGGTGCATGAGGGGGTCCTGAACATTGCCAAGTCCCTCTGGCAAACATCGTCTTCTGTTCTGCCCATATCCAAGAGAGCGGAGAAAAAAGTACTTCATCCCTGTGAAAGGGTCAGAGTACTTATACACCCACCCTCCACCGAGATTGTTGGCCACCCCTAAAAATAGAGGCCAAGAGGCTGGACTTGTTTGGTTGCAAGATTTATTCTATGGCCAGCCTCCAGTTTTGGGTGGCTAAACATCGGGCTCTCTTGGGCTGCTATAATTTTAAACTTGTGGGACTCTCTCCTCAAGTTCAAAGACTCCATGTCCAGGAGTTTGTAACCCTGGTGGAGGAGGGTACCATGGTGGCTCCATGCTCCCTCCAGATGGCCTGGGAAATGGCTGATTCAACTGCCCGGGTGGTCGTCTCTGTGGTGATTTGAGGCAAGGTTCCTGGCTCCAGACGGCAGGCCTGTCCTTGGAGTTGCAGGCCTCTATTCAGGACCTCATGTTTGATGGTGTTGGCCTTTTCTCCGACCAGATGGACATGCGGCTGCACGGCCTTAAGGACACACGGGTGAGACTCTGCTCTTTGGAGATACATACTCAGACGTTGAGGCAGCACTAAGGGGCCAGAAACCCTCATTTTGAGGGTGCGCCTGGGAGCAACACACCAGCCATTGGCCCAGATCCTTCCCGCACTTTCTGCAGCCACCTTTTTCCCTTACTGTTTGGCCTGGTACAGTGTTGCATTGGATCACTGGGTCCTGGACATAGTTGTCCAGGGCTATAATCTGCTATTTTTGCCCCCCTCCCTCCCCCCGTCCCTCTTTAGGGACCCTTCTCATGAGCAGCTCCTGGGCTTGGGGGCTGTGGAATAGGTTCCTTGGGATATGAAAGGAAGAGGATTCTATTCCCACTACTTCCTAATCCCGATGGCAAAAGGGGGCCTCAGACCCATTCTGGACCTGCATGCCCTCAACAAATATCTCAAGAAGTTGAAGTTCCGCATGGTCTCCCTGGTCTCCGTCATCCCTTACCTGGATCTGGGGGACTGGTACGCCGTGCTCGACTTAAAAGGACACTAATGTCCAAGTGTCTGTATTCCCGGGACACAGGTAGTTCCTGTGCTTCATAGTGGCTGGGCACCACCTCTAGTTCACAGTGCTACCCTTTGGCCTGTCCTCAGCCCCCAGGGTGTTCACCAAATGCGTTGCACCAGTGCCGGCTTACCTCAGATGTCGGAGGGATTCAGATCTTTCTATATCTCAATGACTGGTATATCAAGGGTAGGTCTCCGGGGCAGGTGCAAAGGAGCCTCGATATGGTGCGTTCCACCTGAAGCACCCTGGGTCTGTTAATGAACACAGAGAAGTCTATGCTAATGCCAGTCCAATGCATAGAGTTTATCGGAGTGGTTCTCGACTCCACACAGACCAGGGCATTCCTTCCCAAAGCGCACTGCCAGGCCATGGCAGACTTAATCTCCTACATAAAAGCCTATCCACTCACCGCACATGTCTGCGGCTGTTGGGGCATATGGCTGTGTGCATATATGTGGTCAGGCATGCCCAACTTCATCTGAGGCCTCTGCAAACCTGTCTGTCCTCAGTTTACATTCCCAACAGGCACCTCCTAGACTGAACGGTCATGGTACTGAGCCATATTCTATTGTCGTTGTTCTGGTGGTGGGACCCTGAGTTGGTGGGACCCTGAGTTAGTGCTCCAAGGAATTCCTTTTGTGTCCCCGACTCCATCGTTCACGCTGGTCTTGGATGCTTCAGATCTGGGCTCGGGAGCCCACCTGGGCAAGCTGAACACCCAGGGCCACTGGCTACATCCCAACATAGCCCTCCACATCCATGTCAAGGTGCTCAGGACGGTTCACCTCTCCTGTCAGGCTTTCTTGCCCCACCTGAAGGGCAAGGTGGTGCAGGTCCTGACAGACAATACTGTTGGATATATTACATCAGCGGGCAGTGTGATGCCAGGTCTTCAGCCCTTTGTTAGGAAGCACTCAGCCTCTGGGACTCTTGTGTTTGGTACAACATTCACCTGGTGGTTGCCCACCTCCCGGGAGCCAAGAACGTCATAGCAGATTGCCTCAGCAGGACCTTCTCATCCCAACACTAATTATGGCTCCATCCGGAGGTGATCAGCCTAATCTTCCGCAGGTGGGGGATATCTGAGGTGGACTTGTTCACATCATGGCACAACAGGAAGTGTCATGTGTTCTGCTCTTTTCAGGGCAGGGACAAGTGCTTTCTGTTGGATGCTTCCTGATTTCGTGGTCGAGCGCTGATGTACGCCTGCCCACTGGTGCCCTTGATCCACAGGGACCTGGTAAAGGTGCAGCCAGGCAAAGCCATTGTCATCCTTGTGGCCCTGTCAACTCTGTTTTGGCATGCTGTTGAATCTGTCGGCAGCCACCCCTCTGCAGCTGCCTCTTGGACCGGATCTGCTGTTCCAGAGCAACATCAGTTTGCTGCACCTGAACCTGGTGGCATTGCACTTGACAGCCTGGCTGCTGCATGGCTGAGTGGAGAGGAGCAACGATATTCTGCTGGTATCCAGCAAGTCCTGCTGGGCAGCAGGAAGCCTTCTACCCAAGCCACCTATATGGCAAAGTGGAAGCGATTTACGTTTTGGGCCTCAGATTATCACATCCGTGCAGAAGAGGTCCTGCTGCAGGATGTCTTGGACTGTTTGCTCCACCTTAAGCTCCAGGGCCTATTGCTGTCTTCAGTCACGGTGCACCTGGTGGCCATTTCGGTGTTCTAGCTTCTGGTCCAAGACAGGTCAATCTTTGCCCACCCTATGATGGTGTGGATTCTGAAAGGTCCGGAGTGCCTTTACCTGCATGTCCAGGACCCCCTTGGGATCTGAATCTTGTACTGTCAAGTCTCATAGTTCTCTTTCCACTAAGTAAATGACAGATTCAAAAGGGACATGCCCTTCTGCTACCATGGCGGAATTACCTCAGGTATGTCTTCACTCCAATCCCATTAATATCACAGGTCCTACAGAAAATTCATAGCAACAGAGCTTGAATGCACAGGCCCAGACATGCAGCTCTTGTGACATCCTCTGCCAAACCTCACTGTAACCTTCAATCAGAAAACTTCTTTTGCTGGGATTGTTGTGACCACATTCCTTTGTTGATGCCACATCATCTCTTCCCCTCCCCCTCATTTTTTTTGTAAGCCACTTTATCCAGTGTGCCTGCAACTGGAGGTCTCTACCAACTAACGGTGGAGTACTGGAAACTATTAATTGCAGCTATCTGATCAAGTTTTAATCAACTCTTACACATTCCCTTTACAGTTCCTTTTTCATGGACCAATCTCATGAGGAAATTCCCAGTCAAGAAGTGAACTCGTTTCTCCATCATGTAGCCATAAAAGAAGTTCCACCTAAACATCAGGGGAAAAGGATTCTACTCTCCATACTTAGCTACCCAAAAGGACAGAGGCAGGCCCATCGTTGACCTACACTGACTAAGTATGTTCATCCAAAAACTATAATTCTGCATGGTTACATTGGTAGAAGAATTCCTTCTGTAGAAGAGGGCACGCAGTTCTCAGCTCTCGAGCCAAAAGGCTGTACTTCCACAAAGACATTTACCCATCCCACAGAAGGCTCCTCAGATTCCTCTTCAGTCAAAATTGATACCTATTCAGGGTACTTCCATTTGAGTTAGCCACAGCACCAGGGTCTTTACCAGAGTTTTTTCAGAGGTGGCAGCTTGGATGAGAAGAAATGGATTGGGTTCACCTTCTTCCTATAACTTAACTACTGGCTCCTAATTGGTACATCATATGAAGAAGTCCAGTTGGCAACCCATTTCCTGTTTTACCTACTTAGTTCTCTAGAAGTTTGCATCAACAACGAGAAGTCCATGTTCATCATCCCCCATAACATCCATAAACTTCATAGGAGTGACTTGGGCTCTTGTTGTGGTTGATCCTTCTACTGATTTGAGATATTCCATGTCACGGGTGTTCTCGTAAACAAGGTCATCCATAGGGCCCAGTCTTCAGTCACAACACGCCTGTGCCGCTCATGCACGTGTGCCAGGCTCCATCTCCATTGTCTGCAAACCTGTGCATCTACTCCCCAGAGAGGGGTGACATCAATGCCAAAATGACAATTCTATCCAAGGCTCCTCTGGACTTGTCTGGTGGACAAAGGTAGAAAAAGTTTGAGTGGGGATCCCTTTTGGCACGCCAGCAGCCAGGGTAACCATGATTACTGATGCTTCCTTTTTTAGGTTGGGGAGCTCATATGAATGATCATACTGCACAGTGATCATACTGCAGGTTGACTGTTTGAATCAGTAACCAGTAAATATTAGATTTACTAAAAGTAAAAATGTTTGCATACCTTGTCACTGGATCCATGTCACTTTTAACTGTAGAGTTGCATACTGTTCTTCAGGACTTATCCACTGATTGGCTGGAGACTCAATAATGAAAAATGGGCTGAGTGTAATATCAATCCAAAAGTGAGACCAGTTGTGAAATTGTTACACTTCTAACAAACGCTTAAGCTGCTTGTATGCAATTTTTGTAACACTCATTTAGGATTTTTCGTGTTCAAAGCACTTACAAAATAACTGGCTAATGTTTGTGTAAAATAAAATTAAGTTTAGTCCTAAACAATTCCCTCTTTTGAATGAGGATAACAGAGCGAGTAATTACATAGCATTTATGATGAAATTTTAATCAGTAGGCTAAATTTCATGTACTTATATTAACTTGTGGTGCTATATATCCTAGGTGTTCTGTTATGCCCTTAGCCCTGATGATGGGACAAACTTCCGTGTAAAGGTGATGGCAGAAGCAAATCATTTCATTGACCTCTCTCAGGTGAGCTTTCATTCTTCTGAATTTTTAGCATGTTTTTCAGAAATGGAGATCTCAGCCTGTGGTTAAAGATCCTGGCTACAGTGAATTTCTTGGAGCACAAATTATGCTCACAGGTAATGGTAAGAGTGAGCTTAAGAATTCTTGAGTTTGTGGTAGTGTATGTTAGGAGTTTCATTGTTATGGAGGGAATCAGTGGGCACTGTGTGAACTTTGAGTGTGACTATTGGCATTTTATTAATGTGAGTGGCTCTGTGGATTAACACGATAGTCATGCACATAGCCTAAGTTGGTCAAGGAGACTTGCTACAGTGGCTGAATATTTTGGTTTTGATTCTTGGGTACATTAAGGCTGCTGTATGCTACTCAAACAATAAAAAGCAACCATGGCTTAACAGGTTGGTGAAAGATTCCACCTGCATAATGGAATAACTGAGAGATTTAGTCACTGGAGCAGCGTCTACCTCCGTCACCTCTTGGATCAAAGGATGTGTGGCAAAGGTTTTACTACATAATCCTCAGATGCAGAAACAGTACCTGGGGTTCAAGGATGGCTGGCATAAATTAGAGTAGTCTTGCAAATCCTCTAACACTCCATGATTTTCTTGGCCTCTGTATTCACGAACAAGGTCAGCTCCCAGACTGCTGCACTGAGCAGCACAGCATGGGGAGGAGGTCACCAGCCCTCTGTGGAGAAAGAAGTGGTTCAGGACTATTTAGAAAAATGATGAGCAGAAGTCTGTGGGGCCAGATGCACTGCATCTGAGGATGCTAAAGGAGTTGACAGATGTGATTGCAGATCCATTGGCCATTATCTTTGAAAACTCATGGCAATCAGAGGAGGTCCTGGATGACTGGAAAAAGGCTAATATAGTGCCCATCTTTAAAAAAGGGAAGAAGGAGCCTCATCTCAGCCCCTGGAAAAATCATGGACCATGTCCTCAAGGAATCAATTCTGAAGCACTTGAAAGGAGAGGAAAGTGATCAGGAACAGTCAGCATGGATTCACCAAGGGCAAGTTATGCCTGACTAACCTAATTACCTTCTATGACGAGATAACTGGCTCTGTGGATGAGGGGAAAGCAGTGGACGTGATATACCTTGACTTTAGCAAAGATTTTGTTACGGTCTCCCACAGCATTCTTGCCAGCAAGTTATAGTCGTATGGGCTGGATGAATGGACTATAAAATAAGATGGACAGAAAACTGGGTAAATCGTTGGGCTCAACAGGTAGTGATCAATGGCTCCATGTCTAGTTGGCAGCCGGTATCAAGTGGAGTGCCCCAAGGGTTGGTCTTGAGGCCAGTTTTGTTCAGTATCTTCATTAATGATCTGGATGATGGTGTGGACTGCACCCTCAGCAAGTTTGCAGATGACAGTAAACTGGGAGGAGTGGTAGATAACGCTGGAGAGCAAAGATAGGATACAGAGTGACCTAGACAAATGGGAGGATTGGCCAAAAGAAATCTGAGTTTCAACAAGGACAAGTGCAGAGTCCTGCACTTAGGACGGAAGAATCCCATTCACTGCTACAGGCTAGGGACCGAATGGCTAGGCAGCAATTCTGCAGAAAAGGATCTAGGAGTTACAGAGGACCAGAAACTGGATATGGTCAACAGTGTGCCCTTGTTGTCAAGATTAACGGCATTTTGGGCTGTATAAGTAGGGGCATTGCCAGCAGATCGAGGGACGTGATCGTTCCCCTCTATTCTGCATTGGTGAGGCCTCATCTGGAGTACTGGGTCCAGTTTTGGACCCCACACTACAAAAAGAATGTGGAAAAATTGGAGAGAGTCCAGTGAAGGGCAACAAAAATGATTAGGGGGCTGGAGTACAAGACTTGAGGAGAGGCTGGGGGAACTGGGATTGTTTAGTCTGCAGAAGAGAAGAATGAGGTGGGATTTGATAGCTGCTTTCAGCTACCTGAAAGAGGGTTCCAAAGAGGATGGATCTAGACTGTTCTCAGTGGTAGCTGAAGACAGAACAAGGAGTAACGGTCTCAAGTTGCAGTGGGAGAGGTTTAGGTTGGATATTAGGAAAAACTTTTTCACTCAGAGAGTGGTGAAGCACTGGAATGGGTTGCCTAGGGAGGTGGTAGAATCTCCTTCCTTAGAGGTTTTTAAGGTCAGACCTGTCAAAGCCTTGACTGGGATGATTTAGTTGGGGATTGGCCCTGCTTTGAGAAGGGGGTTGGACTAGATGACCTCCTGAGGTCCCGTCCAACCCTGATATTCTGTGATTGGGGCTGGGGCTGGGACTGGGGCTGGGACTGGCCTGGAGGCTGGACAGCATCAGGGGGATAGCTTAAAGCCATCCCCATGGACCATGCAATAGGCAGCTGATATGCCACTTAGAATCTGGGCTCTTGATGTCAATTTAGCAGATACACCATTTTTACTCAACAGAACTGCTGTTCTTCAAGAGACCCTCTACATACTTGCACTTGCAAAATGCATTCCCAGAGCTGCTAATCTTCAGGAACATTGGGGAAAGCACTGCTTGTTGAGTACTTCCCTCGCAGAACTTAATATTTAATGCCTAGCTTGTAAAAGGGCTATGTAGTCCCATTCCAGTTCAGTTCTAATCACTCCATGTAGTTATAGGGACCTTTCCTCTGTCCAGGAATTTTAATTGTTAAAGCCTTTAGTTAGCTAATCAATTAATAGATTTTAAGATAAGACTAGACCTTTGTGATGGTCTAATCTGACCTCCTGCATAACACAGGCCATGAAACGTCACTCGATAATTACTGCAACAAACCCTTAACTTCTGGTTGAGGCTAGAATGTATCTGTCTAAAAAGACCTTCAGATTTGATTTAAGGACTTCAAGTGATGAAGAATCAACTACCTTCCTAGGTAAATTGTTCCAGTGGTTAATTACCCTAATAGTAAAAATACATTTAAAAGTTCCTTATTTTAGTCTGAATTTGTCTAACTTTTCAGATTCCAGTCACTGGATCTTGTCTCCTTTGTCCACTAGATTAAAGAGCCCTCTGTCAAAGATCTTCTCCCCTTGTAGATAACCACTTACCCTTTTCTTGGGTAACTTAAAAAAATTAAGCTTCATCAGTCTTTCACTGTAAGGCAGGTTTTCGAGATCTCTAATTTTTGAAGCACTTTTTAGTCTTTTCCAATTTATGAAGATTTTTTTTTAAAATGTGGACACCAAAATTGGACATAGTATTCCGGTAATGGTCTCCCCTAATTCTGTATACTGTGTTAATTCCACCTCCTTACTCCTATTTCCTAATCTGCATATACATCCAAGGACTGTGCTGGCTTTCTTAGCTGCCATCTCACCCTCAGAGCTCTTACATAGCTAAAGTTGGGTAGTTTTGCCATTGCTCAGTTACCTTATAATATGGACCTAGAACCTTCATTCCTTCTGGTCATGGTCAGCCAGCTGTCCCAAGTCATGGAGGCAGCTATGCGCACCTGCTGCTCTACTTGAGAGGAGCTCATTTCCTGGATCTCTGATTAGTATGACGGGTCTTCACACCTCCAGCTCTCTCATTGATAGGTCGCTTTGTACTTCTTTCATTGAGGAGTGATCACAAGCCCAGTGCCTGGATCCCACATCCTGTCAGCTGCTCCTGTGAGGGTGACAGAGCAGCCTACTCCGAGCTTCAGAGTCAGGCAGCTCAGGAGCACCCTGGCATTGAAGTTGGTGTTGGACAAATTGAATCTGTGACAGTGTTGCCTAAGCTTTCTGCAGACATTTAGGCCTCATTGACACAGAAATGGGCTTTCTGGCACTGTGACTTCACTGGTTTTGACTTCTGAGAAACATGTCAGTGCTGGCCCTTCATTAATAATGGGAGCTGTGCAGATAGATACTGAGGCAACCTGACAACAAGCATCTGCTCTGTACCAGATATCCTGGTGCCAGAGGTTCTCTCAGCACTGAAGAGCTATGTTCTGTTAGAACATACTGATGTTATATACTGGATAATTTTAGGCCTGTCAGTCTGACATTGATCCTAGGCAACATAGTAGAGTGACTGATATGGGAGTTGGTTGATAAAGGATTTAAAGGAGGGTAAAATAATCCATGGCAGTCAGTGTGGGTTTATGGAAAACAGTTCAACAGAATCTCTATTTTTTGATGAGATTACAGATTTTGTTAATAAAGACAATAGTGTTGATGTAATATAGTTAGACTTTTGTAAAGTATTTGACTTAATACTGCTTGACATTTTTTGATTTAAAAACATTAAATGGATTGAAAGCTAGCCAACTGATAGGTCTCAAAATGTAACTGTAAATGAGGAATCATCAGATGGGTGGGTATGTTTCTGTTGAGTTCCCAGAGGGATCGGTTTGGCCCTATGCTATTTAACATTCAGAAAAGACTCAGTCATAGTTTGTAGATGAAACACAAATTGGGGGCGTGGTAAATAATGAAGAGGGCAGGTCCAAAGATACAAAGCGATCTGGATTGCTTGGTGAGCTGTGTTTTTTAATATGACTAAATGTAAATGTATACATCTAAGAACAAAGAATGTAGGCCATACTTCCAGGCTGGAGGGACTCTTATCTTGGGAAGCAATGACCCTGAAAAAGATTTGTGGGTCATTGTGGATAATCAGCTGAACATGAGCTCTCTGAGAGATGCTGTGGCTAAAATGGCTAATATGCATCCGAGGATTGGAAAGGGGGAATCTTGATTAAGAGCAGAGGTTATTTTACCTCTGTATTTGGCATTGGGGTGACCACTGTTGGAATTCTGTCTCCAGTTCTGGTGGCCATAATCCAAGGTGGATGTTGATAAAGTGGAGAGTGGTCAGCGAGGAGCCATGAAAATGGATGGAGATGGAAAACATGCCTTGATAATGATTGACTTAAGGACCTCAACCTATTAAGCTTGTCAGAGAGACGATTATGGGATGACTTGATTACAATCTATAAGTATCTACATGGGAAACAAATATTTAATAATGGGCTGTTCATTCTAGCAGAGAAAGTTACGGCATGATCCATTGGCTAGAAGTTGAGGCTAGACACATTCAGTTTGTAAATAGGCATACATTTTTAATTGCAAGAGTAATTAACCATTGGAACAGCTTGTGGAGGGTTGTAAGGGATTCTTCATCCATGGCAATGTTTAAATCAAGATTGGATGTTTTTCTAAAAGCTGTGCTCTAGGAATTATTTTGGGAAATTCAATGAAGTGTGTTTTTACAGGAGATCACAGTAGGTGATCACAGTGATGCCTTCAGTTCTTCTTTGATGTCCCTGTGGGTGCTCCACTTCAGGTCTAGGTGCGTCCCAGCAGTACCCCATGGGCTGCAAACATGCTCAGCCTGCTTTTCGAGCTGTCAGTGTTTGAATTGCACCTGCATGGCCCGGGCTTCAGTTCCTTGTCTACCGCCCCGGCTAGAGACGGAGTTCAGCAGTGCTCTTGAAATTAGTTGGTTTCATTTAGTTTAGTTAGTTTCAGTCATTAGAATTGTTGTTTAGTTAAGTTACAGAAGTTGTTACTTTATTTAAACAAAAAAAAAAAACTTCCGCGGTTTTGGACGTGCCTGGCTCCCCAGGCTTCAAGAGATGCGCCTCCTGTAAGGATGGCATCCCCGTCTTGGATGAGTACTCACTGTACGCTGTTTGGGGGAGTCTCATGTACCCCAAAAATGCATCCACTCTAATAAGTGGAAGGTGAGGACACGCAAGGACAGGGAACTCAGGTTTAAAATGCTGCTCCTAGAAAACTCACTCAGACCAGTGTTTGACCCTGGCCAGCAAACCTCTCTCACACCCTCCAGAGGTAAAGGAAAGATTTAAAAAAGGCCAGCTTCATCTTCCCTCAGGGGATGTTTGGAGAAAATGTTAAAACCAGCTCTCTTATCTTCAGCAGCTGCCACTCCGCAGTTCAGCTCATTTTATGCAGCAGGCACCTCAGGCACTGGCCATGTGTCAGCTGCCCATCTCCATGGTGCTGAGGCTCAGGGCTTTCAGTTGCCCACCTCTTTTCAGCTCTTCTTCAGCCACCACTGTCAGCATGGTGCCAAGAGCTGCTATGGTGCTGACAGCACAAGCGGCAGCTGCGGCACCGTCCTTTGATCCTCCGATGCTGCTTCTGCCACCACCACTCTCTGCACCGAGCCCCCTGCGGTCTCCAGCCTCCTTTGAAGTGCCTACCTCAGGGGCTTCTACTACCCAGAGTCAGTTTGTGCCCCCTTCGGGACACCCTTCGGTGCGTGAGCAGACACTGCAGCAGACTCTGCCTCCACCAGCTACACTGGCACCGATGCCTGGTCAGTGAGCACCACTGTAGTTTTTTACAGCCAAAGGAATTAAGGGTGTCCCATGCGTCTGACTCTCCTCTTCTCAGCACCAGTCTGTCACCAAGACCTTTAGTACAATATCTTCAGTACTCCCCTGTTACTTCAAGCCCCTCCAAATGAAGTATGAGAGGATGAAGAGGAATATGATGACTAGATGTTTTCCTTTCAATACTCACCTCATATTCAACTACCTACAACAGGGAGACGCCCTGCAGCAGAATCCCTATTTCCTCAAGGCTATCCACACTGGTATGGCAATCCCTGGATGGGACCACCTATGCCCTCCCGGGGCAATAGCCACACTGGGGTCCGTGGACTACACCACACCACACTCAGGTGTTCTGCGGGCTGCCTGAAGGAAAGCTGTCAGACCCTCCCCACTACTGGCTTACACTGAACCCCAGATAAGGCCTGAAGTGGCAGCCCTCACTACAGGGGACACTGTCCCGCACACCTCTGCTATAGCAATAACATCCCAAGATGCCATGGTACCCCACCCCACACACACCATCTGCTACTGATGACCTCGCTTACTTTCAAGAGCTGTTTCAGAGAGTAGTAGAAGAGCTCAAGATCACCCAAGAGGAGGCACCTGAAACGCATGAGCTTACCAACATCCTGCAGACTACCACGTCCTCCAAAATAGCCCTAAATAAAGTAAATTAATGGAGATATCCTATCTCCTAGAACTGGAAGGGACCCCAAAGAGTCATCAAGTCCAGCCTCCTGCCTTCACTAGCAGGGCCAAGTACTGATTTTGCCCCAGATCCCTAAGTGCCCCCCAAGGATTGAACTCTCAACCCTGGGTTTAGCAGGCCAGTGTTCAAACCATTGAGCTATCCCTCCCCTCTGCCAATTAATGAGGCCATTATGGAACTTACTAAAACTATTTGGCAGACTCCATCTACAATAATGCCCACTAGCAAGAGATTGGACCGCAAATATTTCATCCCAAATAAGGGATCTGAGTTTCTATTTACACACCTCTCACCTAATTCCCTAGTGGTTGACGCTGCCAATCAGAAAAACAAATATTAGCACTTCCGCTCCACTCCATCAGACAAAGATGACAGGAGAATGGACTCCTTTGGCCGCAAAGTGTATTCTTCTTCCACTTTGCAATTTAGAGTAGTGAACTATGCGGCGCTCTTAGCAAAATATGACCACAAAAATTATGCTAAGGGAAATGCAGTGTATTGAGGATGTCGGAGGATAAAAGACAACGATTTAAAGTAGTGGTGTCCGAGGGCCAGTTGATCTCCCGCACAGCTCTTCAAGCCGCCCTTGATGCTGCGGATGCAGCAGCCAGATCCACAGTCATTGTCATGCGTCAGTCCTCATGGCTTGCTTCTTCCTTCTTTCCTAAGGAGATACAGAATACGGTCGAAGATCTCCCTTTCAATGGAGACAAGCTCTTTGCCGCTACAACCAATGAGGTCCTTCACTCTATGAAGGACTCTCATGCCACTCGCTGGTCCTTACGTATCCAAACTCCTGCCTCAAAGAAGAAACAATATAGATATCAGCCATACCAATGACTGCGTTACCATGCCTTTGCACAACATCCACCTTTCAGACAATATGATACGCAACGACGACAACATAGGCCCAGAAACCAGTGACATAACCCTCCACGTACAATGGTGACCTACCCTCCTAACCCAAATAAACACATCTGAAGTCTTGGTTGAGGGTATAGAAAACCTCGCGCCAACTCTAACCAACCATTTTTTTGGACACTGTTTGCGTTCGTTCCTGGCCAGCTGGCAATCCATCACTATGGACAGTCGGGTCCTAGAAATTATCAAATTGGGTTATGTCTTCCCTTTCGTCACCTTAGTGTCTGCCCACCCTCCTACCGAGTCCCTCTTCAGGGACCTCTCTCATGAACAATTGCTCTGTCAGAAGGTACAGCATCTCATACATCTCAGAGCAATAAAGGAGGCACCCCCTCAACACAGAAAGGGGTTTACTCCCACTACTACTTGATGGGAAAAGAAAAGCAGCGGTTGGTGCCCTATCCTCAATCTTTGACGTTTGAACTTGTTCATCAAACAGAAATTCTGGATGGTTGCTCTCCCAAAGATAATTCCAACGCTGGAGCAAGGAGATTGGTTTTTAACTCTTGACCTCCAAGATGCATATTTCCATGTCTCTATCCACCTTGCCCATCGACATTTCCTCAGATTTGCAGTGGGAGCGTAACACTACCAGTACAAGGTCCTCCCTTTTGGCCTTTCTCCTGCACCATGTGTCTTCTCCAAGGTGCTAGCAGTTGTAGTAGCACATCTCAGAGAAAAAAAGAAATCCTCATATTTCCTTACCTGGATGATTCTCCTCAAGTCTCCCATGCAGTTAGAAGCAAATCATGCAAGTCTCGCAACCGTTGACTGCTTCCACACCTTGGGCCTGCAAATAAACAAAAACAAATCTATCTTACACCTATCCAACAAATCGACTTCATGCGCGCTCACCTCGATTCCACCACTAGTTTTGCATCTCTCCCCCAGGACAGATTCCACACAATGGGCAGCCTTATTACCTAGATGCGTACCAGCCCACAGACTACAGTCTGAGAGTCCCTACAGCTCTTAGGACATATGGCTGCTTCCACATTTGTGGTCGCAAATGCTTGCCTGGATGTGTGATGCCTTGAGGGCTGGCTAGCCACGGTACACAAACCAAATAAGCATAAGCTAAACAGGTTACTAACTATGCCCCAGAATGTCCAGGACTCACTTCTCTGATGGACCTCTCCCATCAACCTTTGCACTGGGATTCCCTTCCATATGATCCCTCTTCAATTACCATCAGCACAGAAGCATCCCTCACAGGATGAGGAGCACATATTGGCCACCTCAGCACTCAGGGTCTCTTGTCTGCTTCAGAAACCAGGCTTCACATAAATTTGTTAGAGCTCCGGGCCATACGCAATGCCTGCCTCCATTTCCTTCCCATCATCCAAAACCACCAAATTTGAATCATAACTGACAATATCACATGTATGTTTTATGTCAACAGATGGGGGAGCCCGATCACTCTCCCTTTGCACAGAGGTGGTAAAACGTTGGAACTGATGCCTTCAACACAACATCCGTATCTCCACTTCATACTGCCAGGTTCTCAGAATACCACCACAGATGAGCTCAGCCGATCATTTCCCTTACAACACAAGTGGGAACTCAACAACACCATTCTTTCCAGCATTTTCCAGACCTGGGGTTATCCCCAACTGGATCTATTCACTGCAGGAACTAAAAAAATGCCTGACATTCTGCTCCACGGGCCTGGGGAAACACTCACAGGGACAAGCCTTTGTGCTCTCTTGGGCCGAGACTCTCTCATGTATGCGTTCCCACCAGTGGCTGTATTGCACAGAGTAATTCAGAAGATACAAACAGACAGAGCTAACATCATTCTCATAGCCCCAGCATGGGCCAGACAACGGCGGTACTCCTTCCTCCTGTGCATGTCAGTCAAGCTACCAATTCCCTTTTCTGCCACTCAGCAACCTCCTATCACAGCGCAGGGGAGAACTATTTCACCCCAATGTACAACGTCTCCACCTGAGGGCCTGGCTGATCAATGATTCTCTAATGCAGAGTTAACATGTTTGGACCAAATACGCACTGTCTTGCTTCACAGCAGAACACACCACGCACACTACCTACTTGCATAAATGGAAACTGTTCATATCTTGGTGCGCTGGCAAACAGATCTCTCCAGTTTCTGCTTCACTCCCACTGATACTGGATTACCTATTACACCTTAAAACATCTGGCCTCTCTACGAGCTCAGTCAGTTCACCTCACTGCAATCACCGCCTTCTACCATAAGGTTGACAACCTAACGGTTTTTTCCCATCCAATCACCAAAAGGTTCCTGAAGGGCATCCAGGCATTATACTCAGATGCAAAACCACCTGCTGCACCGTGGGATTTACACCTAGTCCTCAAAGCGCTGATGGATACACCCTTTGAACCAATGGCTACCTGCTGCCTTCTCCACCTATCCGTGAAGACCACCTTTGTCACTGCAGTCATGTCTGCCAGAAGAGTAAGAGAAATGGGGGCACTTACGGCAGACCTCCGTATACCATGTTCTCCCGTGATAAGGTCACACTATGCATGCACCCAAAATAAGCTACGCTCTTCCTTTCACTTCAGCAAACCTATACACCAGGGGTCGGCAACCTATGGCACATGAGCTGATTTTTGATGGCAGGCATGGCGGGCTGAGCCGCTCAACCTGTCGCCTCTTGGGGGTTTCTACCGCAGGCTCCTACCAGCCAGGCTCCCACCGCTGGTACCACTCAGCGCCCGCTGCTGGCCTGGGGTTCCTTCCCCCCCAGGCCGGCAGCGGGCTGAGACCCCAGCTGGCAGGAGCTGGTGGTGGAAACCCCAGACCAGCAGCGGGCTGAGCTGCTCAGACCGCCGCCACTCTGGGGTTCCCACTGCTGGCCTCTTTCCAGCTGGGGTCCCACTCAGCACCCGCTGCTGGCCTGGGGGAAGGAAGCCCAGGCTGGCAATGGGCTGAGACCCCAGCTGGCAGGAGCCGGTGGCTGAAACCCCAGATGAGGGCTGGTGGAGATGCTCAGCCCACCCCTGAAACCCCAGAGCTGAGAGGGCTGACCCACTCAGCCCGCTGCCGCTCTGGGGTCCCTGCTGCAGCGCCACTCACCTTGCTTCCAGCGCAGGTCCCCTGCCAGACTGGGTCCAGGCTTCCGGCTCTGCTCAGCCCTGCCAGCTCCACTCACCTCAGATGCCGATCTGGGGTTCCAGCCGCGGACCTCCTGCCAGCCGGTTATCAATTAATAACTCAGAAGCCTGTGTGCAGCTCAAAGTATCTAAAGAGGTGCCACCAGACATTGGAAAACTCAGCAAGGGCAAGGATCACACTAAACTAATATCTGCATTTTAATTTTAAATAAAGCTTCTGAAACATTTTAAAAACCTTATTTACTTTACATATAACAGTAGTTTTGTTATATATTATAGACTTAGTGAGACCTTCTAAAAAACGTTAATGTATTACCGGCACGCGAAGCCTTTCATTAGAGTGTATACATGAAGACTTGGCACACTGCTTCTGAAAGGTTGCCGACCCGAGCTATACACATTACAACATTTTTCCCCAAACCTCATGCTAATGCCTTTGAAAGGACAGTGCATGCCCTTGATGTTGGCTGAGCATTATCCTTTTACCTGGATATAACAAAACCATTTAGGAAAGCCTCCAGACTTTTTGTCTCTACTACACAGCTTTTACAAGGAAATGCTGTCTCTACACAGAGACTTTCCAAATGGATTGTTGACTGCATATGTCTTAGTTACCAACTCAGGCAAATACAACCTCTTACGTCAATTAGAACATACTCTACCAGAGCTGTCTCCATTTCTGCGGCCTTTCTCCGCAATGTCCCACTGTCTGACATATGCAAGGCAGCTACCTGGGCATCGAACCTTTACTTTCGCCAGTCACTACGCGCTCATCCCCACTGCACCATCTGACACTCAGATTGGGTAGAGCAGTCTTGTCAACAGCCTTCTTGCCTCATCGGAAGTCCCAACCATCTTAAGGGATACTGCTTTTCGGTCACCTGGAGTGGAGCACCCACAGGGACATTTCTTGAAGAGGAGGAGGTTACTCACCCTGTGCAGGTGCTCCACTACCTGCCCTCCTCCCCTCTACTTCGGAATTTGTAACGCACTCCATTGTAGAGAAGGAACTGAGGCACCTGGGCTGTGCATGCACTATTAGAATACTGACAGCTCGAGAAGCAGGCACAGTGCATGTGCAGCTCGTAGGGGTACCGCTGTAGAAATCTCTGATCAAAGGCACTGGGATGCACCTAAATCTGAAATGGAGCACCCACAGGGACACATCTCGAAGAACGTCAATTACTGCACAGGGTGAGTACGGAATCTGAGTTTGTCTACATCTTCCACACCATAGCTATTTGGCCTCGTAGCAGGGTCCTTCTCACCATTTGGCATCTGAGGATTTAAAAATAAAAATAAACCTTCTGAGAGATGCTCTATCTCCTGCCTAGACTGGTAGCAGTAGTTGCTGTCCATTGGTTAATATTCCTGACCTCCAGTCTGGTTCAGAGGAGGCAGACTGTGTAGGAGATTTGCAAGAATCCTCCCCTGGCCTGCAAGAAGGGCTTGTCTGTGGTGCCACCTAATGTTTTCTGACTGTTCCAGGAGTTGCTCAGATATATGCCAGAGGCTTAGGCATTGAAGAGTTCGACCTACCAGGACAAGATGTGTACCTGCTGTTCAACATAGAATCATAGATGTGTCGGGATGGAAGGACCTCAAGAGGTCATGAAACTACCCTTATAGTTAAAACTTTTCCTAATATCTAACCTAAATCTCCCTTGCTGAAAATTATGCCCTTTACTATTTGTCCTGCCTACAGTAAATATGGATTACTGTCCTCTTTCTGAGGCCATATGTACACTACATAGTTGACTTCATTTAAGTCTACACTGAGCCACTGATTTAAGCAAGTTGATCTTGTGTGTCCACACTATGCTCATTGTGTCGGTGGAGTGCATCCTCACTAGCAGGGCTTACATCGACGCACCAAGCACTGCACTGTGGATAGCTATCCCACAGTGCATGTAGCAGAGCGGAATTTTGGGTTGGGTTTGCAGTGCCTTATGGGACCAAAACATTGGTGTGGGTGGTTATGGGAACATGGTGTTAGCCTCCCATGATGCACTTACCTTCCTCCATCCCTCTCTCCCTGAAATTAATGGCAAACAAACGAACCTTTTTTGCGCCTCTTTTCATAAGCCAGGGTTACCCATGCGGACGTCATAGCATGATAAGTGTGGACCTCGTTCAGCTGTACACTGTTGTGAGCATTACAAACACCTTGCACCTTCTTCTGCAGTATTTACATAGCTGATACAAGAGCCGCCACACAGAATGGCGTAACGCCATGCAAGTAGCCCTGCTGGAAGATGTAGAGCAGAGCAATTCGCAGTTGCTGGCGACGGTCACGCATCACCTTGACACGGTTGAGCGCCATTTCTGAGTCCAGGAAACAAGTAGTGAATGGCGAGTCCACATCATTTTGCAGCTATGGAATGACCAGCAATGGCTGCAGAACTTTTGAATGTGTAAGGTCACTTTCCAGGAATTGTGTGAAGAGCTTTCCCCAGCCCTGAAGTGCAGCAGTACTAAAATGAGAGCCGCTCTAATAGCGGAGAAGCGAGTGGCGATAGCTCTCTGGAAGCTTGCAGTGCCATACTGCTACTAGTCAATGGGGCATCAGTTTGGAGTGAGTAAATCTACCGTGGGATCTGTTGTGATCCAAGTTTGCAGGGCCATCGACAGACTTCTGCTAAGAAGGGTAGTGACTCTGGTCAACGTGCAGGACATAGTGGTTTTGCCACAGTGGGGTTACCTAACTCCGGTGGGGTGATAGACAGAACACACATCCCTATCTTAGTACCAGACAACCTTGCCAAAGAGTACATAAACCAAAAGGAGTACTTCTCAATGGTGTTGCAAGCACTGGTGGACCACAAGGGCTGTTTCACCAACATCAACGTAGGATGGTCGGGAAAGGTGCATGACGCGTGCATCTTTAGGAACATAGGTCTGTTCAGAAAGCTGCAAGCAGAGACTTTCTTTCCAGACTGCAGAATAACCATTGGTGGTGTTGAAATGCCAATCGTGATCCTGGGAGGCCCAGCCTACCCCTTGCTCCTGTTGCTCATGAAGTCGTACACAGGCAGCCTGGACAGCAGTAAGGACCAGTTCAACCATAGGCTGAGCAAGTGCAGAATGGTGGTCGAATGTGCCTTTGGACGTTTAAAAGTTTGCTGGCATTGTTTGCTTACTAGGTTAGACCTTAGTGAAAGCAGTACCCCCTTTGTTATTGCTGCCTGCTGTGTGCTCCATAATATCTGTGAAACAGGGAGAAAAGTTTCTGCTGGGGTGGGGGATTGAGGTAGATCGCCTGGCAGCCAATTTTGATCAGCTAGACACCAGGGCCAAAACAGGGGCTCTGTGTCTCCATGGAACTTTGAAAACCAGTTTCAGCAATGAGTCAGAGTAATGGGATGCTTATCTGTGTTGCTCCTTACCAAACTGTTCCCTCCATTGCATTTTCTTCCCTGTGTACTCCACCCTCACCAACCACCATGTGTTGAATGAATAAAGAGCCTTTTCTCCTCAATCCATTTAAGTTTTATTATGCACACAAACACACAGAGACAGCACAGAAAAGTAAGATAACCTGGGGCAAAAGGGCTAACACTGGGGGATGGGGGGGAAAAACAAGAAAAGCTTACTTATAGATGTACTGCAGTGACAATCAAAGGTGTGGAAATGGGTGCCCTCTGGTCCTTTTACCCTCCTCTGGTGTTGAATGCAAGGGATACTGAACCCTCCACCCCAGCGTTATAGGACATTTGGGGGAAGAGGTGGTAGAACTGGGTAGTGATAACAGCAGGTTCAGCATAGGCTGCAGAGTTACTCTAGCATCCAACTGCCTTTCTTGAACTTCAGCCAGACGCCTCAGCGTGTCTTATTGCTCCTTCATGATCCCCAGCATCTCTTCCTGCACAGCGCACACTTGTTCCCTGTATACTTTCCTGTCCTCCCTATCCATCTCCAGGTTCTCGGACAGTGTAATCCTCCATGCCTTGACTGATCTTTAATTCCGCAGGTCCTCTTTGTGCGCCTTTTTAAAGATAGGTACTGTTTTTGCCTGTCTTCTGTCTTCTGAGTTCTCAAAGATAATTGCTATTAGTTTTGAGACTGCTTCAGCTAACTCCTTAAGGGTCTAGGATGAATTTCCTCAGGCCCTGCTGACTTGTATTTAACTTATCTAAATATTGTTTAACTTGTTCTTTTCCTATTTTGGCTTGCATTTCTTCCCCCTTGTTAATATTGTGTTGAGTATCTGGTCACCATTTCACTTTTTAGTGAAGACTAAAGCAAAATAGGCATTAAATATGTCAGTCATCTTGATATCCATTATTAGTTCTCCTTTCCCGCTAAGTGGAGGACCTACAGTTTCCCTTTAAACATATTCAGAGCAAGAGACACAATATGCCTCTTTTTATTGCCTTTTGTCCCTTGTTAGGTATAACTCATTTTGTGCCTTAGCCTTTCTAGTTTTATCCTTTCACGTTTGTGCTATTCTTTTGTATGCCTTAGCAGTTTTGTTCATGTTCCCAGTTTTTGTAGGATTCCTTTTTGATTTGGGGGTAATTAAAGTGCTCCTGATGGAGCCATATTCACCTCTTACTTTTCTTCCTGTTTTTCCGTTTCATCAGGATAGCTTTCTGTTATGCCTTTAATACTATCTTCTTGAGCAACTGCCAGCTCTCCTGAATGCCTTTATCCCTTAGATTTTCTTCCCATAGGCCCTTATCTACCAATTCTGAGTTTTAGCCTGCTTTTTTGATGTCCGTTGACCTTATTCTGCAGCTCTGTCCTTCTTTTCCTCAAAATTGTGACTGTAAGTGACTGCCTCTAGCCCTCTGGTCCTGCTGTCATACCAAATGTCTCTGAATGAACTTGGACATGCTTGCCTTTTGAATGTTTTTTCAGGGTTAACTGAGTGGCTGTTGTCATAGTATTTTTATTTGGGGGAGGTGGATATGGGAAACTTGAGCTAGCTGTAAACTTAATCTGAACTATATAGTGCTGTTTAAAGTTTTTCGATATTTTAAACTTGTTGGTGTGCTGACCTCTAATCTTGCTTTTGGCCTTTCAGTGATAAAGTAAAAATAATTAGTAATGTTCTTGATTCTTATATTTTAGATACCATGTAATGGAAAGGCAGCAGATCGCATTCACCAGGATGGGATACACATCCTCATTAACATGAATGGCTACACTAAAGGAGCCCGTAACGAGCTGTTTGCTCTCAGACCAGCACCTATCCAGGTAAAGGAATTAAACAGTGTTTGGAGAGCGTTGTATGATGTAAGAGCAATGCTCAACATTGTCATAGAACAGGCTGGTTTCTCTCTCTTCCCTTTGAAGTTGGGAGTGCTGTGGAAGTGGCATGCTGATCCATATTGGACAGGAAGAAAGTAAGCATTGGTCTGTAAGGAGTAGTGTATATAAACCAGTTATTTTAGTCATACAATTAACTCCCTTTTTCCAATATTTATATGTTGAATAATATTCCAAAGGAAAAGTAAACATGGCTTCATGGTTCCTGAGCACACTAGCTTCTCTTTCTGATGAGAGCAGATATTTTAAGCAGTGTGGTCAGTCATGCTGTTTGGTACAAAGCCTTAGCTTTGAATCTTTGCAGGAAGGATACGACTAGGAGAAACCAGAGCTGCCTGTGGGGAATTTATTTCCATGAGCAAGAATCATTCCGTACAGGTTGAGTACATGATTGCATAAGCACAATATTTTTTTGGTGACACAGCATCAGATAATGCTATAAATACTGCTGAACCAGGTGCGGTTTGAACATGCTGTGGTATACTGACACCAGAGTCCTTACAGTGCATATATGCAAACATGCCATGTTCAAATTAAAATAACTCGATTACCAATACATAGTGGAAGATTAATGCTACTAAGAGGAAACCCTGGATGGTGGAAATACCCAAGGTAGTGATGTTTTAAATATATAGGTGAACTGAAACTGTTGGATACACCTTTAATCTGGTGTAGATGAGCTACATTTTAAGTTACAGTGATCTCAAGCCATGTTATAAAATTCTATAAAGCACATTTATTTTATTCTTCCATACAAAAATGTTAGAGCAGTTTACTGTTACCAATATTTGGATACTTACAGAATCTGCATTACTGTAATATCCTGATGCCTCTTATCATTAATGGATTTTATCCTCACGATACTCCTGGTAGGCAGGGATATTACGTTTTATAGATAAGGAATGGAGAGACAGGGCAGGGCACATCAGGGTGTTGTGATGGAACTGGGAATTGAACTGTGATCTCAAGTGTCAGTCCAGTGTCCTGTGTGCTAGGCCACCTTTCCATCCTTCATTGCTGCTGTATTGTTGGGTAATAGTGTCCTTGGTTTAAAATGCACACTGGATTGATTATTTGAACTCATTCTGCACTTGGAGGCTTTCTGTGGCCAACACAGAACTGCTGTTTCCAAAGTTTTTCTGAAAAAATACTGGAAAAATGTAAGTAGCAAGAGACAGCTGTCAGGTTTGTGATTATTTTACCTTGCCTTAGGTGTGCTAAAATCTCTTAGTATAGATAAGGAGACAGGGTTCGTCAAAGAGCACAGATATTCTTGAAGATAGTTTGGCCTGTACACTTTTAATTCTTTAAGGGTACTGTGTACACAGAATTCTCACTCCTGGGTCTCTGCCTCCAATATTAGGCTAGGGATGTCTCAAAGCTAAACAGTCTTGGACTGTTGCAGCATGCACACATATCAGCAGCTGAGATATTCTTGCCCTGCAGCATGAGTGATACTTCTCATTAGCAGGGCCGGTCAATTTCACGATCATAGGATTTTAAAAATAATAAATTTCATGATTTCAATTATTTACACCTAAAATTTCTCTGTGTTGTAATTGTAGGAGTCGTGACCCAAAAAGGAGATTTTTTTTTTGCGAGGGGGTGGGGGGCGCACGGTTATTGAGGGAGGAGGTTGCAGTATTGCTATCCTTACTTTTATGCTGCTGCGGGCAGCTGGAGAGAGGCGGTTGCTGGCCAGGGTCCTAGCTCTAAAGGCAGAGCTGTCACCAGCAGTGCAGAAGGAAGGATGGCATAGTATGGTATTATCTCCCTTACTTTTGCACTGCTGCTAGTGGGGCACTGCCTTCAGAGCTGGGTGCCCAGCCAACAGTCGCCCCACTCTGAAGGCAGCGCAGAAGTAAGGATGGCAATACCATGACCTCCCAAAAATAACTTGACGACCCCCTTACAGCTCACTTTTGGGTCAGGACCCCAATTTGAGAAATGCTGAAATCTGTATAGTATAGGGTAAAAGTACACAAGACCAGATTTCATGGAAGGAGACCACAATTCAGTCCGTGATTCGTTTTTCATGTGTGTGAATTTGGTAGAGCCCTACTCATTAATGTTTTCATTTCTGTTTTTTTGTCACAGATAGTTGAGCAGCTCCTTCTGATTGCTCCTGAACTAGCTAGTAGTGAGCGTGCTAGTGGTGACGGATTAATCTTGGTTTCTCTGGGATTTTAAATCCGTGTTTCATCATGTAGGTTAAAATAAAAACAGATGTAATATGCTGGTAGTGAAGAGGCACCACAAATCAGAAGCATGTTCAGTGGTATTGTGGAATGCCATACTGAGGAATTCTTGTGGTCAGTCACCTTGGTAGTGACCTGCTCTGATGCATAATCAAATCTGTAGTCCTAATGTCTTCTCTGATCTTTTGATACCAGTTGATGTGCAAAAAGAGAGGGCTGCCCCTCTTACCCATCCATTTCAGAGCCTTGATAAGTGGGATAGATAGGGTCTCAGATTGGTGCCCATCATCATGACATCTGCACATCTCCAAGAGTAAGAACAACAATCTGCCTTTTGCCAGAGGGAAGGAAGACGTAGATTTTTGTTCCTTGTCTGAGCATAAGTGTGTGTAAGTGTACTGGTTGCAGAACTGCTTCCGCAAAACAATGGGAGTAGTCCTATTTACTAGATGCTGACTTGGGTGTCTGGCACTGAACAGCCTTGTATCCTGTAAAGCAGATCTTAATCAGTTGAATCGTCAGGGGTAGAAGTTTCAATTTGTTCGTCTGAGAAAAGGATAGTGTTAAGCAAACACCATCTTGAAGAATGTCCTTCTGTAATGTTCTTGAAGCAGTGCAAATGCTGGTCTGTTAGACGTTTTGGACTCGCAGGTCCTGCACTGCTCTACTGTTGCAGCTGTGCGTGAAAACTGTCTTTCAAAAGAGCTGACCAACCCAAAGAAGTAAAATGATTTATGGGTTTCCATTTAATTTTGGGCTTGTGCACTCTTACCATCTCACCTCCATTTAACTAGTAGTAGTTGTGAACCCTTTCCTCTTTGCAGGGTTCCTTTGGGGCTGCATCCCTCTTGGATGTTAAAGAAACCCTGTGCACCTAGCTTCTCCTCTCTACCTGGGGCAATCTGCTCCTTATTTCCCCTTCCCTCTGGAAAAAGCAGAAGTGGCTCGACTCTTTCCTCCCACAACAAAAAAGCAGCATCTCGCAACTCTCTGCTCTTGGCTATTCCCCTTCCATTACAGAAAGCTACCATTGCTGCTGCTATATAAATTGCTAGACTCCTTCTTCCAACCTACCCCAGCCCCACATATCTCCAGAGCAGGAACCAGTGGCTTTCTGGACCTGCTTGTGTGGATGAAATATCTGTTTTTAACACCCTGCTGAATGCAGTGGGACAAATCCAACCTATGCTGTCATATAGTACACCCATCAAAAGAGGAAGAAACTAAGAGTAAAAATTTTTAAAGCACCTATGTCCTTTTGACTTTCAATGAGACGTAGGTTCATAAGTCACATGAGCAGTATGGAGAGTTACCTTAAATTACAACAAGGGGCAGAGAAACTTGAGGACTGTTTAATTCCAGGCCACAGCAGACTCCAAACAGGTCAAAGAAACTGAGGTGACTGATTAATACCCAACTTTATAAATGTGTATAGCTGACTGTGTGCTTGATGGATTTCTGGCCATAGTTGTCACAGGTTTTTTGTTGTTGTTTACTTGTTCATTATTCTGATGATTGGCGATAATTCTCTCATTTCGTTGGGCTTCAGCCATTTGAGAATCCTAGTGAGAACCTTGGTAGAGAGATGCTGAGTCAGAGCAGGTTATAAAGTTGCACATGTGGTTTGTCCGTACTTGAGATTAAAATCTGTTGCTTTTTGGCTTGGCTTGTAGGCTATGTGGCTGGGATACCCTGGAACCAGTGGGGCACTGTTCATGGATTATATCATCACAGATCAAGAAACTTCCCCAGTTGATGTGGCAGAGCAATATTCTGAGAAACTGGCTTACATGCCAAACACTTTCTTTATTGGAGACCATGCTAATATGTTTCCCCATCTGAAGGTAAGAGAGAGTGATGGAAAGGAAAGCTGATAGTAATGATTGTCTAGTGGGGACTTGGACTTCTCTGGGAATTTATATTCAGTACGGTAATTTGGCAATGGAATGTTGTAAATTGAAAGTTGTTTTTCTTGATCCACAGAAAAAAGCAGTCATTGATTTCAAGTCCAATGGCCATATTTATGATAACAGGATTGTTCTGAATGGCATTGATTTGAAGGCATTCCTTGACAGCCTCCCTGATGTCAAAATTGTTAAGGTGAGAATTTCATTTCTGTGCACTCTGCCTTAGTGGACTAAACGCAGCATTTTCTCACTGATGAATCTTGCATGATTTCTTAGATGAAGTGCCCTGATAGTGGAGACAATGCAGACAGCAATGCTGCCCTCAGTATGCCAGTCATTCCTATGAATACAATTGCAGAAGCCGTGATTGAGATGATTAATCGTGGACAAATTCAGATAACAATCAATGGATTCAACATTAGCAATGGACTAGCAACCACACAGGTGAGGCAAAGTAGAATGGAAAACTTTTTCTCCTCACTCTTTATTCCTTGTAATTTCTCTTCCCTCCATCTTGAATCAATATTTTATTTTTTTCTCATAATACAAATTAATCCCATGAGTTTTTAAATGATTTTGTTACTCCTCCTTGAATTTTCTTCATTTTAGCTACCTATTGTGAAAAAGGGGACAAACAGAATGCAGATTTCTGGGTCTGATCATGCCAGTGCTGTGTAGCTGGACAAATTACATGTTTGCTTCTCATTATGCAGTCCTAAATTGCATTAGTCCTTCTTATTGCCAGGTCACACTGCAAGCTCATATCGAATTGCTCTCTCAATCTTCCCACTTAAACTGCTTTAGGCATTGCCATACAACTGTCTTAATTTGCATTTTTTCAGATGTAATGTTTTTCTGCCCATATTTCTAAAGTCTCTGGGTTCCATTATGTCCTCAGAACACTTCTGAATTACTATCATGTATGAATTTTCTTAAGACTTCTAAATGATTAAAGATGTAATATGACTGGATGTAATTAATTGAAGTACCCCACTAGATAAACCTCAACTTGATATGTAATTTTCTTCCTTGTTTATGGACCTCTAATCTGTCTTCACTATGTTTGACCATGTCTTATTAAAGCTGGTTGTTTTAAGTGCTGATCCTGTGCTTATGGCTGTACATAACCAATGTACACATAGTCCTTGCCCCAAGGAATTTACTATATAAAACAGATAAGAACTTGGAGGAGCTACAAGAGATTGCAAGATAGCGTATTTAAAATTTTTGATTAAGTGGCCTCTGCACATTCCCACACTTGGGATATGTTGGTGATGTAGCTTGGACTGATGGAACCTTGTAATAGCAATGTCTAATAGAACATACTTGTGCCTTCAGAGCCATAAGAGAAGGAGCAGAACATTTGAAGAGTGGGACTATGAAAGGGGTTGTGGCACACAGTCCACCTCAGTCCCTTCTAACCCTGGTAACAGATGGACCAGCAACCTAGCGGGGTCCTTGGACCCACATTTGCACAAATGCATCATTCCTGTGGTCAGTGCAGCCTTATCTTGCTTAGTTATTTTCTTGGGTTTTTAACAAAAGACTCTGTCAAATGTCATTAGTTCTGACACATATTGGAACCACAGATGGAGAAATCATGGTTCAAGAGAGAGGCCTCTTGCTCTGCTGCTTTTCCTAATACAAATGCATACGTGGGTTGTTTGGCTTCCTTTGAGGAAGGTCATTTGCCTTCTCATTGTTCCATATGCAGCACCTTCTCACTCTGGGCCAGACAGGGGCATCAGAATCTTCTCCAAGCAGTGTCATTGCAGGAAGCATTAGTGGGTAAACCTTCTGGTTCCAAAACACTGTGTGATAAGCCAGTACTTGAAGAACAGCCTCATCTTAGACCCTGATGGGGTTAAAAAGCCCAGTAATGTCCCATTTCAGGCATTTGTCTTTGTGCCTGGAACAAAAACCTATGGTCCTTGTCACTGTGATACTTAAAGATTAGATCCAACCAAACATGCTTTAAAATCAACTGTTCTGGATAACTTTCATCCAAGAGTTTAAAAAGAACTGGCTGAAGAGCTTGCTGTACCACAATGTTGATATTCCCCACCCCCAAGTAAATGGTAGAACACTAGAGAAATTGTAGAAGACTGGAAGGAAGCCAAATTTGTGCTGATATTTAAAAAGGATAAGGGGGATAACTCAGGTAATTACAACCCTGTCAGTCTGCCATTAATCCCAGACAGGATAATGGAGTGGCTGATATGGGACTTTATTAATCAAGAATTAAAGGAGAGGAATATAATTAATACCAGTCAACATGGGTTTATGGAAAATAGATTGTCAAACTATCATTTTTTTACTTAGATTATACTGTATCAACATCTTTTTCAAGATAATATACTTAATCAAAATGTCAGATGTCTTACAGAAGTTTAAGAATTTAGAACAATGCAAAATTAACATGGCATATATTAAATGGATTAAAAGCTGGTTAACTGATAGCTCTTAATGTAATTGTAAATGGGGGATCATCATCGAGCAGCTGCTTTTGTAAAGTGGTCCTGTAGGGATCCATTCTTGGACCTGTGCTGTTTAAAACTTTCAGCAATGACCTGGAAGAGAACACAAAATCATAACTGATAGTTTACAGATGACACAAATTGGAGTGTGAGCACTGCTGGAATACTGCATCCAGTTCCGGTATCCTTCTTGAATTGTGGATGTTGATAAATTAGCGAGGGTTAAGAGAAGAACCATGAGAATAATTAAAGTTTAGAAAATATGTTTTTACAGTGAAAGACACAAGGAGCTCAGTCTGCTTATATCAACAGAGAGAAGATTAAGGGGCAACATGAGTCTTTTTAGTATCTATGTGGGGAACAAATATTTGATCATGGATTCCTTGATCTAACTGACAAATGTATAGCAAAATCCAGTATCTGGAAGCTGAAGATAGACAAATTCAGACTGGAAAATAAGGTGTAAATTTTTAACAGTAAGGGTAATTATCCAGTGGAACAGTTTTACCTACAGTTACGGTGGAGTCTCCATCTGTTTTAAAATCAAGATAGAATTTTTTTTAAAAGAGATGCTCTAGTTCAGAAGGAATTATTTTGGGGAAAATTCTATGGTCTTTGTGATGTAGGAGGTTAGACTATGAATTTTGGCTTTTCATATAATTAAGCCATTGTTATGACTCATAGAAAACTCCTCAAATCCACACATACACAGAATCAAACCACTCATGGTGTGACATCTTTTCTTGGATCAGGGGAGCTAGAGAGTGTAATCAATACTCTGTTCCAACATTTCAGACTGCAAGACCACCTTCCTAATATGGCATGAGGTCATATTAGCCTTCTCTAAGTTATTGCCCTGTTTTTAAAAGGGCTGAAGAAAGGCAGCCACAAAGGGAACCATCAGAAGTCTCTTGTCTGGATCAGCTACTGTCTGATGCTGAGGGAACAGCCTCCTTTACTTGTCAGCTGTCCAGATATAGATGCTATCTCTGTTTCCCTCTTTTGTTTTTTTATATGGCCCCCATCACTGTAGTATCTTAGCTCTTCAGTCTTTAATGTAGTTATTCTTAGCTCCTCTTTACCCCAGAGAGGGATGTAAGTGGCTTGCCCCGGTCACACAGGAAGTCTTTAACAGAGCAAGGAATTGAGCTTGGGTCTCCCAAGTCCTAGGCTAGTGCTCTAACTGCTGGAGCATCCTTCCCCTCTGGATCTGAATGTTCAAACTTTGCAAGATAGCAATGTGAATTCATCATACTCCTTCCTTCCAGAAGATATACCTGTTCTTCACCCAGAAGTGTCCCATTTGGACTTGACTAAATGAGTCCATGGAAGCGTCCTCTCTTAATATGGGAATATATCTAATTCATAGAGCTGCCACTTAATGCTCCTTTCATATTTTCACAAAATATATTAGTTGGTGCCATCTAAAACTGATGCACAATTTCAGGCAGTATTACCATTTCTATTTAACTGAACCTCTTTATCCCACTGTATGGAGGTAGGAGTACTATTTGTCAAACACACGAGTGTGGGAATGTGCAGAGGCCACATGAAGAAAGGAAATATACTTACCTATAATTGACATTCTTTTGAGATGACTTCTGCGCACTTTCCTTCTTCCTCGGTTGTACTTTCAACTTGAGACAGGAGGAGGAGGTGGTGTTAGAAGAAAATGAGAGAGTCAGCATGCCATGCATCCTTTATAGTGTTGTTTGCCAGATGTTTAGAGCTGTGAGGGGAAGGGAAGGAAGTGTGCAAGTGCTCCAGTAGGTTTTGTTCCTAGAAGGTTCCACTAATCCAGGTTGCACCATGAATACATTCCAAGTGTGTGAACGTGCAGCTATCCTCTCAAAGTATTTTGGTTACTAGTTAGTAACTTTCCTTTTTCCTTATATTTGACATAACTTGAATCAAGTCTTCAGGTAAGAATTCATGCTATTAAACACTTTACTGGATTATTTCATTAGGTACCCTGTGGTCTGAGTTTCAGTGCTCTAAATTAGCTGTATAGTTGAACTTTCTTATATTCTTCCTAGATTAACAACAAGGCAGCAACTGGAGAAGAGGTTCCACGTACCATCATTGTTACCACCCGCTCTCAGTATGGGTTACCAGAGGATGCTGTTGTGTACTGTAACTTTAACCAGCTATATAAGATTGACCCTTCCACTTTACAGATGTGGGCTAATGTGAGTAGTTATGTTTGCTACTAAGTCTCAGATCAGATCTCCATAATTTGACTGCTGTCTTGTTTACGGGAATGGTTTTAAAATGAGCAACAGATCTTTAACTTAAATTGCCCCTATTCAGGTCAGGGAAAGACTTCAGTTTCCTTGCCTGTTTTGTTGAGAAAATTTATTTGGCATGAACCTTTTTGAATCCTTACAACACTCTCCAGAATGAGGGATTGGATAATAATGGGATTTGGAATCTCTTTAGGTCCCATTATAAATCGGATCCGAGTTGGGAGCTGAGTGAAAATTGTTAACCTTCTGACAGCTTTTTCATGGTTAGTGTGTAATAAGCTGTTTAGTTCTGTCCAATTTACACCATTACAACTGGCCCTTATTTGCACCATTATCTGTGCTCTTACCTGACAAGTCAATCATTAAATGGGTACAGAGGCTGAACATCTCACTTCAAGTAAGAGTGACAGGGAATGAATCACTTGATGATTACCTATTCTGTTCATTCCCTCTGACAGTGGCCAATCCCAGGTGTGTCAGAAGACAGGATACTGGGCCCTTGGTCTCACCCAGTATGGCTGTTCTTATGTTGAGGCATACAGATGAGGCACTGTAGGGAAGCTTTGCACTGTTGATAAATGCAAAGTAATGCACACTGGAAAACATAATCCCAACTGTACGTATAAAATGATGGGATCTAAATTAGCTGTAACCAGTCAAGAAAGAGATCTTAGAGTCATTTTGGATAGTTTTCCAAAAACATCCACTCAATGTGTAGCGGCAGTCAAAAAAGCGAACAGAATGTTGGGAATCATTAAAGGATAGATAATGGGGCAATATGATATTTTCTGCCTTTATATAAATCCATGGTTCATCCACATCTTGAATACTGTATGCAGATGTGGTCACCCATTCTCAAAGAAGATATATTGGAATTGAAAAAGGTTCAGAAAAGAGCAACAAAAATAATTAGGGACATGGAACGGCCATATGAGGAGAGATGAATAAGACTGGGACTTTTCAGCTTGGAAAAGAGATGACTAAGGGGAGAATATGATAGTGGTCTATAAAATCATGACTGGTGTGGAGAAAGTCAATAAGGAAGTTTATTTACTCCTCATAACACAAGAACTAGGGGACACCAAATGAAATTAATAGGCAGCAGGTTTAAAACAAACACAAGGAAGTATTTTTTCACACAACGCACAGTGAACCTGTGGTACTCCTTGCCAGAGGATGTTGTGAAGGCTAAGACTATAACGGTTCAAAAATGAATTAGATAAATTCATGGAGGATAGGTCTATCGGTGGCTGTTAGCCAGGATGGGCAGGGATGGTCCCTAGCCTCTGTTTGCCAGAAGGTGGGAATGGGCGACAGGGGATGGATCACTTGATGATTACCTGTTCTGTTCATTCCTTCTGGGGCACTTGGGATTGGCCACTGTCAGAAGACACAATGCTGGGCTAGATGGACCTTTGGTCTGACCCAGTATGGCTGTTCTTATTCACTACTGCATAGTGCTCCCTATAAATAAATTGGAATCTTCCATCTCCAAGGCGCTGACTCCAGCATTTTCATCAATGCTAAATTCACCTCGTCGTTTCATCTGCTGTGGGTACACACCCCTTTGTGTTGCCATTTGCAAACATGACTTTCACCTAAACTGTGGTACAAAAGCAAAATGAGAGGTGCATGCTGTATCCACTCTGTTCTTCAGGTCATATCCCAGAAGCTTGCACTTACTGTTTGACGCATTGTGTGACTGACTTGCACTGTCACTTTGAAAGTTTTCTAGATCTTTAGTCCTTTTTCTCTTTCTTGACTTCCTGTAGTTCTGCAGTTCTCAAAATTTATTATGCTGTGACCCCCTTCTAGTAACAAATTACTACATGACCTGGGAGGGGGGACTGGAGCTGAAGCCTGAGCCAAGGTCCAAGACCTTGCCAACGGAGGATGGGGGTGAGTAAGGAGGGGCATGAATCCCTTGGGCTTCGGCTTCAACCCGTCCCCAGCAAGTCTGTTGCCAACCCAGGACACCCCACTGAAATGAGGTTGCCACCCACTTTGGGTTCCCAGCTCACAGTTTGAGAACCGCTGCTCCAGTCAACATCTAATAACCACAGTTGGGGAAAGAACTGTGCACAGTACTCCAGCTAAGGCCTTATCAATCAGCGCTTAGTAGAGTGGAAGAATTACATCTTCTGTCTTGCTTATAGCACTCCTGCTAATAGATCCCACAGTGTTGTTTGCTTGTTTTGCAACAGTATTACATTGTTGACTCAAAACAAGCAAACATCATTCTGGGATGTATTAGCGGGAGTGCTGTAAGCAAGGCAAGACAGCACTGATTGATAATGCCTCAGCTGGAATACTGTGTGGAGTTCCGGGTACCACAGTTGGGGAAAGTTGTAGAGAAGTCAAGAGGGAGAGCAACAAAAGATTAAAGGTCTAGAAAACATGGCCTACAAAGCAAGATTAAAGAGACCCAATTTTTTCAATCTGGAGAATATAATACTGAGAGGGGACCTAAGTCTTCAAGTACATAAAAGGTTGTTATAAAGAGGAGCGTGATAAATTGTTCTCCTTAACCACTGGACAAGAAGCAATGGACTTAAATTGCAGCCAGGGAGATTTAGGTTAGATATTAGGAAAAACTTCCTAACCATCAGGGTAGTTAAGCACTAGAACAAATTACCTAGGGAGGTTGTGGAATCATTGGAGGCTTTTAGGAACAGGTTGAACAAACACCTGTCAGGGATAATCTAGATAGTACTTAGACCTGCCTCAGTGCAGAAAACTAGATTAAATGACCTATCTGTGTCCCTTCCAGTCATACATTTCTGTGATTTCACTGTTCACGCTATTTGCTTGTTCTGATCTATCCAGGAGGGTGATGCTTCTGAATGTTGTTTTTTACACAGTCACCTTTTATTTTCTTCCTGGTTTGGTTGTAGATTCTGAAGCGAGTTCCAAACAGTGTATTGTGGCTGTTGCGTTTCCCAGCTGTAGGAGAACCCAATATTCAACAATATGCGCAGAACATGGGCCTTCCCCAGAACCGAATCATCTTCTCTCCTGTTGCCCCCAAAGAGGAACATGTGCGGAGGGGCCAGTTGGCTGATGTTTGTCTAGATACTCCACTTTGTAATGGGCATACTACTGGGATGGATGTACTCTGGGCTGGAACTCCCATGGTTACTATGCCAGGTAATGTCTCGGGAAACAAGATTGTAGCCACATGGTGACAATTCATATTGAATAGGAGTACTTGTGGCACCTTAGAGACTAACACATTTATTTCTATTATTATCTCTAAGGTGCCACGAGTACTCCTGTTCTTTTTACGGATACAGACTAACACGGCCGCTACTCTGAAAAATTCATATTGAATGTAATTGTTATAGACCTTCAATCCTTCGTGTTTTTATTTTTATCTTGTAGTGTGAAGAGTTCATAGATCAGGGGTGGAGAAACTTTTTGGCCCGATAGGTACATCAGGGTTGCAAAACTGTATGGAGGGCTGGGTAGGGAAGGCTATGCATCCCCAAACAGCCTGGCCCTCACCCACTTTCCGCCCCCTTCAGAAACCTCCACCATCCAACCCACCCTGCTCATTGTCCCCTAACCGCCCCCTCCCAAGACCACCCTCGGGACCCCACCGCCTATCCAACCACTCTGCTCCCAGTCTCCTGACTGCTCTGACCCCTGTCTACACCCCTGCCAGGCCCACAGGGATTCTCATGCTTATCCAACCATGACTGCCCCCAGAACCTCCACCCCATTCAACTGTATCCTGTTCCCTGAGTGCCCCTGGGACCCCCGACCCCTTACCCAACCCCCTGGCCACCGCCCCCTTACTGTGCCGCTCAGAACAGCATGTCTGGCAGCCATGCCACCTGGCTGAAGCCAGACACACTGCCATGCTGCTCGGCAGGAGCGTGCAACCCTGCTGCCCAGAGCGCTGGTGGTGTGGCTGCGGGGGAGGGGCCAGGGGCTAGCCTCCCCAGCTGGGAGCTCAGGGGCTGGACAGGACGGTCCCATGGGCCGGATGTGGCCCATGGGCTGTAGTTTGCCCACTTCTGTCATGGATAGGTAAGAAATTAAGTGCATCCCAGTTCTAGCTAGTGGGCAGGCTTTCCAGAACAAATAGTCAGTCTAGCAACCTCCCCTTGTGTGTGTTCTCAAGCAGGAGAAAAAAAATTAAGTAAATTGTAAAGCATCAAGAAGGCATATTGGTTATCACTTTCTTTTCTCTTTTTACAGGGGAAACTCTTGCATCACGGGTTGCTGCCTCCCAGCTTACTTGCCTTGGTTGTCTTGAACTTATTGCTAAGAGTAGACAAGAATATGAAGATATTGCTGTGAAACTGGGAACGGATCTAGAATAGTAAGTACATCTAGTTTGGAGGATGAAATAAAGATCTAGAACAGTAAGGCACCGTTATTGGAGATAGTGTTTGTTAGGAAGCAAAATGGAATAAATATAAATATATATGGCTATAAGCAGTGAGGCATGTCATTATTTTCATTCTATTGAACTTACGTTGACTGATGAAGTTACCTGCTGTTTGTTACCTTGGGAGCTGACTGACCTCCAGGGTTTTGAAGTAGCCACTAAACTGCTTTGTTGATGAGGAAGTAAGGTCTGTGCTCATTGGAATGAGGAACTGGGCTAGAATTCATATCTGCAATGTGTCCTGAGGGAATTACCTCCTCCTCTCATCCCTGGTTTAGCTGCCTGCCTACTCTCTTAGGGGGAAGGGCCCCCAGTGACCTAATGGATAAGGCATTGGCTTTCTAAACCAGAGATTGTGGATTCAAGTCCCATCTGGGGTAAAAACTACTCTGTTGGGGATCTAGTATTCTCATACCCTGAAGCAGCAGAAGGGAGCAATATATGCCATCAACAGAGGTCAGGGTTGGAGGCAAAGTGTGGGGGAGATTCTTGCACAGATCCAGGGCTCCACGCTGAAGATAGTGGGTGGGTTGTGAGAGACAGGCTGCCTTCTCAGGGAGGGTTAAGCTCTTTAAATAGCCATAATAGGAGCTAGGAAGGCAGATGTGGGAGGGAACTATACTAGAATGGGGTGTGGCTTGTTCAGATGGGTGAGTATCATGAAATGCCCAAAGTATGCACTTGTCCTCCCTAAAAATACTTGGCACTTTACATGTTCACAATTGTTGACTACCCCTCCCAAGATTGAGGAACCCTCAACATATTCCCTACAAAGTAATTGTAACTTTACAGATATAGAGACTGAGATTGAGCATCATGTGCAGGATATCACATTGAGACATTGGCAGAGCTGAAATTAGAACTGAGACCTGCTGTGAGGGAAATAGGAATGCTGATATATTGAACCTTCTGCAGAAAGTAAACGCAAACAAAATGCATTTTCACTTTCCTTTCAGAAAGAAAAACCTAGGCTGAAATAAAGGGGCACTTGCAGTTGGGGAAATTCAATCTGATGGGGCTGTATTGAAGGGTTGATGGGTCTGGTTAATTAGTGTGTAGCAGTACTAACACATGTCCATAGCATTTTCACCCACAATGAAAAAGTTGAGTTTCGGTGAAGCTGACGGTTCCACATTGGGGAAGGAGCAACAATGTGGATTTTGGGTAGGGAGATGACAATAAAGGGATTTGCTGAAGCAATGGTGTGTTGAGAGTTCTGGGTTAGTTGAGGTAATAGATCACAATAACCGTTTGTTCCTGTGTCTGCTTCTCATCTGACTGCTTGCTGTTAACTCTTTGTGTAGCCTGAAGAAAATTCGTAGTAAAGTCTGGAAGCAGAGAATATCAAGTCCTTTGTTCAACACCAAACAGTACACAATGGAACTGGAGCGGCTTTACCTTCAGATGTGGGATCACTATGCTGCTGGCAACAAACCAGACCATATGGTTAAGCCAATAGAGAGCAATGAATCTGCATGAAGGACTCTGCCCACACAACTCTCCCAGAATTGAGCCTCTCAAACTCCTCTGCAAAGGAGATGGGAGCTAAAGACAGTGCATTTCTACTTAATCTGCCTGGTACTCTGTGACTGAAGTGATACATGATGGTCATTTAAGAGCACAGACAGACGTACTTCGTGCATAATAGGGAGAGCCTGTAGAGACTGGGAACTTTCTATTCCATAAGGAGTTTGAAAAAGATTGAGTTGTGCACATGTGCTGTATGTTTGCAAGGCCTGGTGCTTGATGGGGAAAGTGTGAACTGTCCATCCAATTGTGATTTCATGGATTGATTCAATCTTCCTATGAATTTCTCGTATGTGGATTGGGAATTGGAGCTTTTTAATGTTTGATTTCAGGTGTTCTTGTTGGTATATGTGCGATTCTTCCATGACATGATTTCCAACTAGTGAGTGTTGCTCCCTGCATTAACTTCTTAACTGTGCAGATTGAAAGGGCATATTTGCTGGTGTAGTCTTTTTACAGGTTTTATAAACCACTTGAGCCTATATCAGCCTTTTAATGTTTGACCTCTGTTTTGGAACTTTCTGTACTGTGTTGATTTAGATGAGAACTCAGTGCTTGGTTTAAAAAAAAAAAAAAAAAAGATTCTCCTGTATCTCAGCTAATTGGCTTCATGATGACAGCTCCTATTCTGTTGAAAAACAAAATTGGTTTAAAATTAATGCCCCTGAACTCTTTTGAAATAAAACAAACTGGTGCCAAATACAAATTCTTCAGGAATGATTGTTAATTATGTACAGAGGCACAGTCCTATGTACTGTAGCAAGGACTTTTTTTAAAATAAAGCTTTGGTTTGCCCAGTTTGACCCATTTGACCAGCGTTTTGCCTTTACTGCCCCCTTCTGTGCTGCTGGCCTTTTACCTTCCTTTCCATAGCTTGGCTTTTAAATAGTTCTGTTCATTTCAGCAGAAATGAAATCCCAGGTAAGTATAGATTTTTCATCTATTAAACATCTGCATCAAGTATATTTAATGTTTTTTTAAAGAAAGTATTCCAACTCTGAAAAGCTCTCAAGTGGGCAGTTATATATATTATAATTAATTATTGCAGTATTTAAGGACCACCCAGAAAGGCTTTTTTTTTTAATGTGGGAGTGTCATCTTTATCTCACTGATATGTGGTAATTTGGAGGCCATGGGCTATATGTAAACTCTGATGCTGAGTTTTGTATTGAACAAGTAATTTTGTTTTTAAATCTGTGCAGAGGGTCATGGACTGCAGTTTAAAACAAACCAATGTCAGTCTTACTAAGTGTGCTACACACACCTATTCAGTAACAATTTGTCTTCTAGTGCAGCAACTGAGAACTGTGTTCAAAGTGCTGCTTTTGATGCACTTTTTATCTAAGTCTCAGTTGATGCTTTTGAATGTAGCCTAGGTGATGAATGTTTAGTATAGGATGCCTTAGTTTGCTGGTAGATTCTTACCAGGTGCTGATACCCAAGCAAGAAATCTTGTGTGTCATTTTCTAACCAGAAATGAAAAGGGGGGCGAGATACCTTTTATTGGACCAACTTCTGGGGGTGAGAGAGAGAAACTTTTGAAGTTAGAGGGTATGTTGACACAGCACTGAAGAACCTGTGGCTAGCCTGTTAGGGGCTGTTTCGTTGCTGTGTAGATAAGGAGGTGGTAAGACCTTTCTCCCTGAAGAGCAGTGCTATGTAAGCTTATCTCTTTCAGTAACAGAAAGTTGCTCCACTAAAAGACAGCCTAGGCCAACTGTGGTTACACCCCCCTCCCTAACCAGTATGCACATTTATAAATTGCACTCTTTAAAAGCCCAGCCTTACAGCTTTGGACAATTGAAACTACCTAGTTTAAACCTGTAAAAATGAAAAGAGGGTAGCACCTTAAAGAATTGATGCTGCAAGTTACTGCACCTGAAACAAAGCTGCACTAAAGTACTTAACTTTCACCGGTGGCGTACTCTGCATAGGTGAGACTGCTGGGGGTGCCCGTTGAGCTTGTTCCTGGCGTGGGACCTTGCTGCTTTCACTGCTGCTTTGCTTATTGTAACAGGCTTTTGTTTCCAGCTAACTGCCCAATAAAAAGACAGCTTATGACTACAACTAAAGATCACTGCAAACAACGTGTTTTTGTCATAATCGTCGGCGCTAGAGGGAGCGCTTCTCCACGGCTGGGCTGGCGGGGGGGAGGCGTGCTCCTGGGTCTCCACGCGGGACGATGCGCTGGGCGCGCGCTCGGGAGCTGGGGCTGGGGGAGGGAGGCCAAAGTCCCGGGAGCTGGCGCCAGGGGGCGGTTCCCTCGCTGGCAGCAGCCGCGCCCACTGGGCTCATCAGGGCGCGGGGGCGGGCGCGGGCCGCTGTGATTCGATGTGCAGTTGGTTTCCCCCCTGGCGCATGCGCCACCAGACCGGCAGGGATAAGTACCGCCCCGGACGTGATGGCGTTGCAGTGAGGGGCGGGCGGGAGGTTTGAACGTGGCGGCGGCGGCGGCGGCTTCCACGCGAGGATGGCGCGGGGGCCTAGGCAGCGCGTCCGGGTGAGAGAATTGTGGGGGTGAGGGGCTGTGGAGGGGAGGCGCGGGCCGGACCCAGTGGGGGAGGGGGAGGGATGCAGGTGGAAGCCGGAGACGGGTCCTGCCGGGGAATCGCTGGGGGAAGGGCGCGGGCACGAGCCGGGCCCTCCTGAGGGGGTAGTGGGGGCGGGAGCCTGGCCCTGGCCCTGGCCCTGGCCGGGCATGAGAAGCAGCTGGGCTCGCTTTAGGGCTAGGTCATTCTCCGTTGTTTTCCCCTTTCAGCTGGGAGCCCCTAGATCCTTGGTCAGCATCCGTCAGGTTTCCAACCTTGGGCCTGCTGGGGCCTCTGTCCAGAGACTGTTGCTCTTGTCCTCCGACGCAGAGGATGACAGACAAGGCAACACCTGGTTGGGGACAAGGAACCCCCCACACGGGACTGCACAAAGTAGGTGAATTTGCAGGATTAATGTTTCCCATACCCTGCCAAGTTGTGAGGGAAGTGAGGCAAGAGATTAGATGTTGGGGTGGGAGGGACCAGTGTGTTGGAGAGGAAACTCATGTAAGTGACAGCTGGAACATGGGGGAGGGCAGCCTGAAAGGTGGGAGAAGATCTGGGGTTGATTGTGAGTCCAACCCATTAATGCTGTAGTGTTCATATTTTGTTGTGTGGATTTATCATGCAAACACCAGTTCTGTACGCAATAAATGATTCAGTTAGAGAGTTGGACTGAGGGAAGAGTTTAAAAGCTGTACATGATAACTGTATCTCAGGTAGTGATGTAAATTCTGTCTGAAGGAGAAAATCTGAAGGCGTGTTTAAAACACATGCATATACACAGTAAAACTTTTTAGACCTTTTTGTAAAGAAGCAAAATAAAACATACGTATATTTTATTTGTAGTTTTCCATAGCAGTGTACACATTTGCTAAGTATCAGGGTAGCCATGTTAGTCTGTATCCACAAAAACAACAAGGAGTCCGGTGGCACCTTAAAGACTAACAGATTTATTTGGGCATAAGCTTTCGTGGGTAAAAAACCTCACTTCATCTGAAGAAATGCAGTTTTTTTTACCCGCAAAAGCTTATACCCAAATAAACCTGTTAGTCTTCAAGGTGCCACATTTTCTAAGGGTTTGGGGGGAGGTCTGTCTAGGTGCTTTTAGTTAAACCTATATAAAAATAGAATACCTTTTAAAGTTCATGTTTCCAAACAAAAAATCTACATGACTATTAACATTCAATTTTCCAATGACAAACTTAACAGTAAACAATTGTATTATACACACCAAAAAAGATCAATGTGTCTTAATTGTATAACTGACATCCTATGCCATACAATAAGCACACATCATGCAAGTACAGAAGAACCTCCAAGTTAAGAACATCTCAGGAATGGAGGTTATTTGTAACCATGAATCAAGTGTTATGGTTGTTCTTTCAGAAGTTTACAACTAAACATTGACTTGATACTACTTTGAAACTTTGCTATGCAGGAAAGTGCTGCTTTCCCTTAATTTTTTTTAGTAGTTTACATTTAACACTATACTATATTTTTGGGGGGGTGGGGGGGAGCAGTGGTGGTGTCTCCTCTGTTGACTCATTGCATACTTACAGTTCCAAATGAGGTGTGTAGTTGACTGATCAGTTTGTAACTCTGGTGTTTGTAACACTGAGGGCTTGGCTACACTCACACTTTACAGCCCTGCAACTTTCGCGCTCAGGGGTGTGAAAAAACACCCCCCTGAGCGCTGCAAGATGCAGCGCTGTAAAGCGTCAGTGTAATCAGGGCTCCCAGCACGGCTCCCAGCGCTGCACGCTACACCCGTAAAGGATGTGGTTTACGTGCAGCGCTGGGAGAACTTTCTCCCAGTGCTGCCGCTCTGACTACACTCACACTTCAAAGCGCTTTGAAATTCCAAGTGTAGCCATACCCTGAGGTTCTACTGTATGGCATTTTATTTTAAATAGTGTAGTGAGAGAAGTACTGTAGAAAAATGACTTTTATATCAGGGCAACCTCTGCACATTTCCATTCCAACTATGTACATCAAAACACAAAACACCTTGCTGCACTTGCAGCACCTAAATAACAATGTCACAAACCTAAAAGAGACACTACAAAAAATTATTTCCTCTTAAATTCCGTCTATCAAACACAACACTAACATCTACTAAAAAGCTGTGCCTTCTAATGCAACACCATGCTAATTCAATATTCTGAACAATTAGAAAACATCAGTTTCTGTCTACTTCATGTAGTCAGTTAAAAGTTGCACTTACTAAGTGGAGGTGGAGGGAAGAAGTATGTTTGGGGTGGGTGAAGTAATGTAGAGAGGCAAAATCACGGTTAAGCGAAATGAGATCTTCTCATACTCTGATAGGACAGTATAAAAATCTGAAATTAATAGAATGGCTATAGGTTGCAGAGGATGGCTGAGGACTTAACTAAAGATTTACTGGCACTATTATGACTGTATGGTGCAATATTCAGTTGAGCGTCTTTAACGGTTTTTAATTGTTTTTGTTTTATTCAAACAGAGCCACCAAAAAGTGTAATGTACTTTTGCAGACATAATAATGACAGGAGTCTACTTTGGAAGAGTTTGCAGTCAAAGTTCCTAGTATTGCTACATGAATAGTCCGAACAAATTTAATGTGACTACTCACCTATGTAGCATACTGATGTTATGTAACTGTCTGCAGGATTAGGGCCTAAGTAAGTGACACAGAGATAAAGGGAAGAGAACACACATAATGGGGAACATCTGCATATTTCCACTCATGGAATTTAAGTCATCTGCCAAAGACTGCAGCTTCAAGGAAATTCAGAGCTGTCTGATTCTGTCATACAGTAATCCTTTAGTGTATCTAGTTCTAGTTATTTCTATTTTTTCCCCCATTATACACTTATGGTAATCTTACCCTTTTTTGGTGTGTACCAGCCAATTAGACACACCACCATCACCACACACACACACATACAGATTTTGAACAGTGTGCTTGCTGCCTTAGGATAAGGTGGGGTTTGTTTTTTTTTCCTCAGGTTGCTCATTCCACCGTCTCTGCAGTCTGGAGAAGTGTACCCCCCAGACAGATATGATGATTACTGGGCTTACACACTGTAAACCCTTAGGGAATATCAGCTTAGACTCCAGGCCTTTCTCCTATTGGGAATCTCTTTGGGTGAAATCAGCTGAACTGCCTGGGGTACCAGGCAGGGGTTTATGCAGACCCTTAAACAGTCTTCCTTAGCTACAAAAGCTTCTTCTAGGCTCTATAAACTGACTGTGGCACTGCCAGCACTGTGCTTAAAAATCCTATATTACAAATGGGGAAAAGATGCAGTAGATAGCAAGCAATATAAATTAGAATTTATGAAGTGTAGTAACTTGATAAGAGAACCCAAAGAAATTGGGAGGAAAATCCATGGCTGACTGTGTTAAAGAGTTTAAATATATCAGGAGGGAAAGGAATCCTAACAGTGTTCTAGATGGAGATGGTAAAATTGTTCATGATGTAGCAAAGGCAGAAGTGTTCAGCAACTACAGAGTGAAAGGGAATGGTGTATTAAGGCTATTTTTAGCTGAAAATTGACACATTTTATTGGTAATTGACTAATGAGAATCAACCTTTCCTTAGGAAAATAACTAAAAAGTACAAATGCGAAACAAGATTAAAATTGATTTAAATAATGTTTCTTGCTTCCTGATTTAAATTGCTTTGATTTAAATCAATCCATCCTGTTGGAAGTGGCTACTGAGTGGAAGATTAGTGACTGATTATATAGTATATCCTCTCTAAACTGAGAATTCCTTGTTCTGTGTCTGTACAGTGCCTAGCATGATGGGGTCCTGCCTAATGACTAGGTCTCATAGGCGCTACAGTTAAACAAATAATTAACTCCTGACTTTAACCTTGTTGAGGCTTCCCTCCTTGTGCAGTCCTATCTGGAAAGATGATCTCTTCTGTTTTCGGTTTCAGTTATAAAGACCAAAAAGAAAGTGACTGCAGAATCCTGGCACACAAGGGATGACAGGTGAGAGAACTTTTTAAGAGATTAAAGGGCTGGTCTCTCATCCGTTCAAAAGTTGTATTGTCTTTACTATGTGATGATAAATTTGTCTGCAGATAAGTTGTCTTGCTTTTATACAGATTTTTATCTTGTTCTTATTTTTTCTTTAAGATCTTGTTTTTCTGTTTGGAAGAGCATCTGTGTCCCTTTTCCTAAATCTAAGAATTTGTGTTTTGGTTTTTTGTTTGGCTTTGAATTCCAAACCCACTGTTTGTGAGAGACTGGGGCACAGATGAGACCTAGCAGGCTCAATTTCAGTCCAAATACTCTGATTTAAGGTGTTGGTTTTGACCAGTAAAAGGTGGCCTATTTGAGAGAGAGCCACTCTACATGTCATAGAATCATATGACTGTAATGGACCTCAAGAGATCATCTAGTCCAGTCCCCTGCACTCATGGCAGAGCTAAGTATTATCTAGACCATCCCTGACAGATGTTTGTTTAGTCTGCTCTTAAAAATCTTCAATGATGGAGATTCCACAACCTCCCTAGGCAATTTATTCCAGTGCTTAACCACCCTGACAGGAAGATTTTCCTAATGTCCAACCTAAACCGCCCTTGCTGCAATTTAAGCCCATTGCTGCTTGTCCTATTCTCAGAGGTTAAGAACAACAATTTTTCTCCCTCCTCCTTGTAACAGCCTGTTATGTACTTGAAAACTGTTATGTCCCCTCTCAGTCATCTCTTTTCCAGACTAAACAAACCCAATGTTATCAATCTTCCCTCATAGGTCATGTTTTCTAGACCTTTAATCATTTTTATTGCTCTTCCCTGGACATTCTCCAGTTTGTCCACATCTTTCCTAAAATGTGGCACCCAGAACTGGACACTATTCCAGTTGAGCCCTAATCAGCGTGGAGTAGAGCGGAAGAATTACTTCTTGTGTTTTACTTACAACACTCCTGCTAATACATCCCAGAATGATGTTTGGGGTTTTTTTGTTTGTTTGTTTTTTGCAACAGTGTTACACTGTTGACTCATATTTAGTATTTAGGTTATAGTCCACTATGACACACCCCGATCACTTTCCGGATTACTCCTTCCTAGGCAGTCATTTCCCATTTTGTATGTAATACTGCCATAGTTATGATCAGCAGAGGCATTCAAGCAGGACCTCCCTTGCTTAGAGAATGCTCTACTCCAGGGGTCGGCAACCTAAGGCATGCGAGCCAATTTTTAATGACACGCTGCTGCCTGCTGGGGTCCCGGCCCCACTCAGCCCCCCCGCCCACTGCTCTCTCCTGCGAGGGCAGGAGGCAGAAGCTTGGTCTTGCTGGCAGCCAAGCTTCCCCCTCCCCTACTTCTTCCCTCAGCATGCTGCTTTCCTGCCCCTCCTCCTCTCCTTTTCTGCGCCGATCAGCTGATCGCCCTTGCAAGGGGGAGAAGGAGCGGAGCTGCAGCATGCATCCAGGAGGAGGCAGAGAAGAGGTGGGGATGGGCCCCTGGGGAAAGGGGTGGAATCAGGGCATATCCCCTCCAGCCCTCCGCCCTGACTCCTGCATCCTCTCACATGCCAGCCCCATCACACTTCATGCCCTGACTTCTGCACCCTCCCACATCCCCATCCCCACCCCCACCCTGGGCACCAAATGGGAGCTCCTGCACCACCCCCATTCCCACCTGCACCCTCGGTCTGGGCTCCCAGCTGTTGGCCCCGCTCAGCCTGCTGCTGGTCTGGGGTCCCAGCTGCCGGCCCCTTGCAGCCAGGGTCCCACAGGCCCCAGCCCGCTGCCGAACTAGGTGAACAGAATCCCAGGCCAGCAGTGGGCTGCGTGGGCCGGCAGTGTAAGATCAGCATTTTAATTTAATTTTAAATTAAGCTTCTTAAACATTTTGAAATCCTTGTTTACTTTACATACAACAATAGTTTAGTTGTATAATATAGACTTAGAGAGAGAAACCTTTTAAAAACATTAAAATGTATTACCGGCACGCGAAACCTTAAGCTAAAGTGAAGACTCGGCATACCACTTCTGAAAGGTTGCCGACCCCTGCGCTACTCTTTTTCACAAAAAGAAGTACTTGGCTTTTGAACTTATTCTCCCCATCCATAGCCTGAGTATGTTAACAGTCAGGATGTATTATCAGGCTTTTCTGTTTACTCAAGATTTTGCCAGAAGCTGATGTTATTGTGGAAGGTGAGTTTTGCTTGGGGATGCCACTGGGTTAACTGCTGGTTCTAGTTGAGGTTTTATTTATTTATTTTAAATTTGTCTCAGAGGACCCTGGACTATTGTGCTGCCTGGTTACGGGATGTCTCATCTTACAGTTTAGGAGAAGATGGTATAGAGACCACTCTTCCCCAAAGAGATCCTGGTTCTTTCTTATGACTTCTTGTGTGCAGCAGCTTGAATTTTTAGCTTAGCTTATTTTGGTAGGTGTCTGAGATTGACATTCAGTTTTCCCTTAAACCATATTGAAATCTTCTTTGAAACATTTTCTCTTTCCATAGCTTCAGAAATAAGCAGTTTGAGTTCTTATCCACTTGAAATGTAAATAACTGATTAGAGCTGATTGAAATTGGGGAAAAAAAAATTTGCAGAATATCTGTCAAATTTAAACAGAAATTTTCTGACAAGTTGTGATCTTGATCTGTGTAGTGTTGTCTGCCCATCTGTTGTTCTTTGAGGAGTGTCCTTATGGGTGCGCCACTGAAGGTGTCAGCACCCCTGTCCCTCTAATCAGAGATTCTAGATAGCGGTGTACGTTCGACCCACACGTACACCCACCCTTCCTCGAGGCTAACCAGGTCTGCACTGGTGAATCGCCTTCAGTTCTTCTTCGAATGCTGTCCCTGTGAGTGCTCCACTCTAGGTGATGGTGCATCTGGCGCGGTTGATCGGAGATCTTCGGTAGCTGTGCCTGGTTGGGGGACATGCACTCGGCTGCTGTCTCATAGTGTCGTTAGGGTCTGCCTAAGTGTGCGTGTCTCGCACCCCCCATAGTTCCTTCTCAGCCGTCCTTAGCTGAAGACGGGACTCAGGGCAGTGCTGATTCTCTTCCCTGGTTTCTGAAGGAAACAATTACAAAGAACCTAGAAATAGTAACATCCCAGTTGTTTCCCTTGCTTTAGAAGAGTTACTTAGGGTATGGCCACACTTGGTAATGTGCAGCCCTGGGAGTTACAGCTGTGTTTGTACAGCTGTGTAGGGACAGCACTGCAGTGTGGCCACATTTGCAGCATTTGCAGCGCTGCTGGGAGTGGTGCATTGTGGGCAGCTATCCCACAGAGCACCTCGTCCCATTTTGGCGTTGTGGGAAGGGGACAGAAGGGTGCGGGTCATTCCGCTTCCTGTCCCAACGCCCCGTGGTGCATCGCTACACATCCCAGCAGTTTGGTGCCATTGTGAGTCTGCAGCGCGATTTCTGTTAGAAATGGAGCCCGAGCTGCTGAGGACTTTGCTGATGAATGTCGCCAGCACATCACGTTTGGCAGTTGAGCTATTCCTTCAGCTCCAAAGTGACAGTGGGGCGTCCAAGCATGATGAATCGATGCGCGCCTGATGTGGGTGACACTAATTGTTGTGGCCAGTTAACGGACGCTGCCTCAGCACTGTAGGAGAGCCGCCCTTTGGGCTCGGAAACAAGCACTGTAAGTGTGGATCAATCAATCCTGCAGATCTGGATGATGAGCGCAGGCTGCAGAACGTTCGATGAGAAAGCCACTTCTTGGACTGTGTGCTGAGCTCGCGCCCAACCATCGCGCACAAAAGGACATGAGATTTAGAGTGGCCTGTGTCAGTGGAGAAGCGGGTGGCTATTGAGCACAGTGTGGGAGATTGCAACTCCAGACAGCTACCAGACTAAGGTCGCGAACCAGTATGGAGTGGGAAAGTCAACCGTTGGAAAGTGTTGATGGAAGTTTGCAAGGCCATATATCGCATCCTGCTAAGAAGAACCGTGACTCTGGGAACATAGCGACATTCTAGATGGCTTTGCACAAAGGGTTTCCCTAACTGTGGAGTGTGATGATATGGACGCATATTCCTATTCTGGCACCACCCCACCTGGCATCCAGAGTACATTATGCGGAGAGGGTAATTCACATCTATGGTTCTCCAGTGCTTGTGTATCCACATGGCGTCTTCATGAAACATTTAACACAGGATGGCCGTGGAACCGCATGCATGCACGCATCTTTCGGGAACAGTGGCACTGTTCAGGAAGACTGCAGAACCGGACTTTTTTCCCAGACGCGCAAGATCACAGTAGGACGTCGACAATGACCCATTTTGAATCCTTGCGAGACCACCATTTACTGTTAAATGTCTTGGCTCCATGAACCCGTATACAGGAAGCTTGACAGGGCAAGAACGGTTTTCAAACTACAGGCTAGACAGGATAGCAGCACAACAATGACATGGCAAAGTTGCTTCTTGGCCGTTAATGAAGGCCGCTGGAGTGTCTTCAATGGAAGCTAGACTTGGGGAAAGCAGACATCCCCGCAGGTATATCGTGTCGCATGTACTCCATAATATATTGTGAAGCCAAGGGTGACACATCTCAGTGACAGAACATGGACCTCCGAGCGTTCAACACCTGGAGGCTGATTTGCACCAGCCAAGGAGAGCAGGCTAATAGTAGAGGCCCAGCGCAGGCTTAAAGGAATTAGGGAGCCATAAGGGAGCAATTTATGAGGACTGGAAAAGCCCAAAACAACAAAAAAACAAAGAAAGAATTTGTGCCTGCAACAGGAGTAAAGCTGCCCAGTGGAATTACAATAATTTGCAGTGAGCCTGTTTTTCCTGGGGTACAGTACTATTCACTATCTAGCCAAATAACTACAAAACGAGATTCTAAAAGCCAAGAAATCCTTTCATTAAAATACAGTACATAAAGGGCAGGGTTAGGGTGCTGCACTGAATTTACAAGTCAGAGGTTTGAATATGTCCTGCCTGGAGTCGCCTGCTGCAATGCCGCTGCACTCAGGTTACCTGCCTGCAATGGTGATGGGTTGGAGAAATGACAATAGGTAAGGGTAACGTAGTTCTCAGAAGACTGGTAGAGTGACTACAGGGTTCGGGGCAGTGTTAGTAAACCAGGGAATGCTAGGGAAAGGGGCTTTTGAGCAAACAGTGGGCATAAGAAGAGAGAGCTTTGGATGGGCAGGGATACCAAACCATGGTTAGCACTGCGGTCATGTTGCTGCTGGCTCCAGTTGACTGCACTACAGTCCTAATGGCGCGCGAGGCAGGGATTATCAGCTGCTTGTGCTTCTCTTGGTAACCATTCCTTTCTCCTGCTCTTTGTGTTCCCCCACTGAATGATTTCTCTCTCAGTCTGCACGACCTCTTCTTCTCTTGGATACTGATTCGTAACTGATTTCCACAAATCCTTTCCTTTGCTTTTCATTTGGTTCTCCTCAAGTTCTGTGTTTATCTTTAAGTCTGTAGATGAGCCGGAGGATTCAAGGACACTTAAAAAACAATTAGAATATTATCATTACAGAGCATGCATTGTTTATAATCACAGTTGAAGGAGTCATAGGACCTACTTCTGTAATCATCATTTATACCATAGCACAGAACTGAGGCCCGCAGCAAGGCCATGGTAGTAATGGGAAAATGCAGTGGATTAGAATCCAGTTTCCTGACCGCGACATCACCTAGGGAAGGGGAGTTGCTTGCGTCAAGGGACTCACTGGGGTTTCTGTGCTGGGGAAGCGAGGGCAGCTGGGGGGGAAGTGGCAAAACTCGAAAACATTATCCCTAATTTTCACAGGATTGTCTCAAACTACCAGCATACCACGATAATATCGCTTGCGCCCGGGTCACCTTGGAAGGAAGAGCGGAGGTCTCTTCATACGCAATGGATTCGCGCCCTGGGTCCATATAAGCAGCTTGCCTGGTGTGCAAATTGGTCCCCCCCCTCACAGCACAAAATGCGCACACCCCGCGGCACGCTTTAGCCTGACTGGGACAAGAGACCACAAGGTGGCTTTCCCTCATAAAACTTGCGGGAAGCGACAAATAATGCACGCTCATGGCTGAAATCGTTCTTTGAAGAAGATTACAGAGCTGATACACGACAACGTGATACGAACCAACATCAATGGCTATCCACATACTAGGCATGCATCAGGCAGCCATAAGCCCCTCCTCTCTCCAAAACATTCACCTCTTAAATAAGAAGCTCGACTACTGGAAAACACACTCCTCTGCTTGCTTCACCAACCAGTTCAAGCTGCTGCGACGGCTAGCTTCTCCTTGCTTGAGAAGAGCTCCTGGGCTGCATGACCTCCTGGGAACATCCGGAAATACAGGTGTCTCCCACCCCCTCAGCTGCCTCACTCTCGGGCTTCCTACTACACCCTCCCCCTCCTCTCCGCTACTGAACCATCCGATCGTGACAGTCCTCGAAATTGGCAAAAGTGGAGGTCACACCCAAAGTATCCAGCACCCAGCCTCGTATGTCCCAAACAGCCAGGTCTATGGGCATCAACAACACTGAGCGGTGGTTTCCCTGTTTGCAATAGGCACTTGGCACTCACTTACTTTACCATGATACGTGCAACAAAGCGTACCGTGATTGTACCCTTTGCAGCATAGGCTTGATATCTGGCCATATTGTATCAATAAGGTTATGGCGAAGAACCGAGACGCAGCTGTAGACTGCACAGCTTCCACTTGCCAAACACTGATGAGGTCCGTTGGCAGTCGCAATGCTCATGCTGGGCTCGTTTGGAGGTGTGGAGGCAATATGGTCAGTATTGATTTGACTAGTATTGATTGCAAAGTCCATTACCCTGGCCTGAGCAAACAGGAAGGGGATTTTTTAAAATTCCCGGCAATTATAAAGGAGGGTCATGCATCCCAGGGCACAGTGGAGCCTGATCGCAAACGGATGAGCCAAGCTAGAGACTGCAACAGTATGCTGGAGATACTCCTACATACCTTGGAGGCCAATAACAGCGCTTTTGGTGTCCACACCTGATGAGCAGCGCTGCATCACCAGCGCTGGAATTGCTACACCCCAAGCAGACCAGGTGTACAGCCAGCGCTGCAGCCAGGGAGTTGCAGCCCTGGCTGTGCTTTCTGACTGTGTACACAGAGTGAGTTGCAGCGCTGTAACCCTATCACCAGTGCTGCAACTCTCCAGTGTAGCCAAGCCCTTAATTTAAATGAAGAAAAAAGTTTGTTTGTTTGTTTTTTTTAACTTTGTCTCCTGCAAGAGACTCTCCCCTGGCATTCCTAGTGCAATAGTGCCAGGGGCTTCAGGATTCAAGAAATGTGCTTCCTGTCAGGACTTTATGCCAAGGTCCAATGGACACTCACATTGTGTGAAGTGCTTTGGCGAGACACACGTCCTGCCAAGTGTGTCCACTGCACGAGCCTCAAAACTAGGGCTCATTGTGACAGGGACCTGTGGCTGAAAATGCTTCTCATGCAGAAATCCCTGCCGCCGCCGCTGCTGGAAACAGGCAATGGCAAACCCTGTCTCTCACGCTCCCCGGCCAGGTCCGAACCAATTGGGAACATGGCTTCACCCTCTCACGCGAAGAGGCAAGAAGCTCTGCAGCCACCTATGGAGAAGAGCAGTAAACCTTCTCCCTCAGGTTCCCCTACCAGGTCAGAACCTACCGGGAGCCCAGCTTCACCCTCTCACGTGAGGCAAGAAGCCCTAATGTCAGAGACACTCAAAAGGGTAAAAGAACTCCCACGGGGTCTTTACCCTTGATGCTGTCAGCACCGAGAGCAGGCAACTTTGACCTCCCCTGCATTTCAGAAGCAACTCACATGGGGTTCAAAAGCAGGGACCTGACTTCCCACAGTGGGAAGCTCTCCTCGGCACCAGTCCCCCCTGTCACTGACAATGGACCCGGTGCTGACAACGCGTTCCACCCCCACTCTCGGCTCCTGCAAAAATGAAACTAAAATAACGCCGGGCTGCTGCTCACACTTCACACTCTGCAGCACACCAGCCTAGGGAGCAGCAACAATTCCTGCATCAGCAGGATATCTCTGTGGCCCCAGAGCCTGACTCTCTGCTCCTAGACACGGAGCACTCACTACTTGAACAGTAGCTCTCACCACCTGACCTGCATACTTTCACTGATAGTCAGAACAGCACACAGCAGCAGGTAGAGTTCTCCCTGCCTGAGTCTTCCCCTCCACTGGAGCCATACATACCCCAAGACATGGGGCATCATAAGAATCAGCCTCAGTTTTCCTACTTTCTGCCCCAGTGGCCGGGACCCAACTTTTCCTACCTGGCCTTAGTGGTACCCATGGTCGGCTCCTGCCACCTGCTCTTCCTTGTGCCCTTTCTACCAGATCACATTCTCGTCCTACGCCTATATCCCCAGCTCTATCAACACCTAGAGCTCCTGAACCCCCTCCTGAAGAGGTTGGGTCTGAGCCCTTCCTGGGTTTACTGGCTCCTGCCTATCTATAAACAAAGCTTTCCTAGAACCAGCTGATACTCTCTGGCAGACCCCTGCCTTCATTCCGCCAACATACAAGAAAGCTGAACATAAATACATGTGCCCATGAGGGATGCTGATTTCTTATTTTCCCACCCACAACCCAATTCTATTGTGGGTGCAGCAATGCAGAGAATAAAGCAACCACACTACCGGCCCATTCTGCAGGACAAGGGCCTCAAATGCCTTGACCTCCTGGACCGCAAGGTTTATACCTCTTCTACTCTGCAATTTAGAATTGCCAATTATTCCGCCCTCCTTTCAAGCTATGACCATGACAACTACAACAAGCTCTTTTGATTTGTCTCTCATGTACCGGAGGACAGGAGAGTGGACTTCAAGTTAGTCCTCGTTGAAGGTTAGTTGCTGTCTGGGAAGGCACAACAAGTGTCCATGGATATGGCTGGTCCAGCAGCCCGCACCACTGCCACTGCAGTGGTGATGAGCCGGTCTTCCTGGCTCTTGGCATCCAGTATCCCTAAAGAATTGCAGTCCAAAGTGGAGGATCTCCCCTTTGACACACATACTTTTTTTTTTTTTTTTCTCCTTTTAAGTCCTTCACACTATGAAAGACTCTAGACCCACTTTGCGCACATTGGGCATATACCTATTCATCCCCAGGAGACCACGGTATCAACCTTATCAGAGGCCCAGTGCACAATATCACCGACCCCAGTCCAGACCCTATGACACTGGGAGAAACCGCAACAGACCTCCTAGGCGCAGGCAAAACCAGGCACAACCAACTACTTCCCGCCATTGGGTAACAATTTTGAAGTGCTAGTCAGGGGTCTGCGCGACCACCTCTTGCCTTCACTGCCTATTTGCCCATTTGGCTACTGCCTCCAGGCTTTCTCACCATGTCTGGCAACAGATCATGCAGGATCGCTGAGTCCTGGAAATACCTCAGTCAGGTTACTCCATCTCTTTCCTATCTTCCCCGTCTCTCTTCAGGGACCCCTCTCACGAGCACCTTCTCTGTGTGGAGGTGGGTCATCTTCTCCACCTAGGTGCAGTTGCACATGTACCAATGCAATATCGGAGAAATGGGTTCTACTCCCACTACTTTCTAACCCAAAAGAAAGGCAGGGGGTGGAGACCTATATTGGACCTATGCTGACTGAACAAGTTTGTATGTGTACAAAAATTCGAGATGGTCACATTGGGCACAATAATACCTGTGCTGGAACAAGGCCAACACGTCTATTTCCATATATCCATTCATCCAAAACACAGTTGCTGCATGTGATTCCTCAGTATTATGCACCTCATACACACAATCTCTGTTCGCCCCAGAATATAGGCACAGACCTGCCTTCAGCTTCTTGGTCACATGGCAGCCACCACCTTCATGGCCAAATACACTATGCCGCACATGAGATGCCTTCAGGATCAGCTCAGCTCCAACTACAAACCCTACAGAAACAGTTTCTGCATAACTCTGACTCCACCACCGAACATATTGGCCTCCTTGCATTGGTGGACAAAACCAGAGAACCTATGCATGGGTGTTCCCTTCCATCCACGCTCTCCAATACTCACACTGACCACGGACGCTTCCCAGATAGATTGCAGGGCGCACTTAGGTGACAACAAGGCACAGGGCCGCCGGTCCCTATCGGAGATGCATCTGCACATCAATCTCCTAGAACTCAGAGCTGTCAGGCAGGGAGGAGCACAATCGCACTCCTATGTACAGCAGCCATTAAACTATGGAATTGGTACATACAACATCACATAAGTCACCGCTTCCTACCTGCTCGCGTGTCACAACACTACCGCCGACATACTCAGCAGACACATCTCTGAGGAGCACAAATGAGCATTACATCCCATGATACTCCAACAGCTCTCCTCCCACTGGGGCACTCTGTTGATAGACCTCTTTGTCACTCCTCAAAACTGCAAGTGTAATCTATTTTGCTCCAGAGCAGGACTCGGACACGCATCTCTAGGGGATGCGTTCCTCATTCCTTAGAACAACTCCCTCATGTATGCTTTCCCACCTATTCCACTGATACACCGGGTTCTACACAACATCACAGAGGACATGGCCCGGGTCATATTTATTGCCCCAGCTTGGCCCAAGCAGACATGGTATCCTTACCTGCTGCGCATGTCCATCCATCCTCCCAGGACTCACCCCAACAGACCAGATCTCCTCTCCCAGAACTGTGGTCAGCTTCTTCATCTGCAGCTCTGGAAACTCCATTTTTTGGTGTGGTTCCTTCATGTTTCAATTCCACGAATTAACCTGCTCGGAACAGGTTCAATACGTCCTCCTGCACAGTAGAAGGGACTCCGCTTTTAAGACTTACCTGCAAAAGTGGAAACGCCTCTCCATCTTGCACTGATGCCTAATACCCCAGACTGCAACCCTCCCTGACATCTTAGACTACCTTTTCAAAGTAAAACAGAAAGGGCTTTCACTCAGTTCTATCAGAGTACACTTCGCGGCCATTACCACCTTCCATGACACTCTGGACGGCTATTCACTTTTTGCCCACCCCACCATGAAATGCTTCCTCACAGGCCTGCAAAATCTGTACACTGAGATTCATTCATGAGTAGCCTCCTGGAGTCTCAACCTAGTTCTCCCAGCTCTTATGAAACCCCCTTTCAAGTCCCTGGCTACCTCATCCCTGCTCCACATGTCATAGATTCATAGACTCTAGGACTGGAAGGGACCTCAAGAGGTCATCGAGTCCAGTCCCCTGCCTCAATGTAAGGAACAATACTGTCAAGACCATCCCTTGATAGACATTCTACATCTTATATACTCTTAAATATCTCCTAGAGGAAGAATCTCCAGATCCTTTTTAGGCAATGTTATCTCCATCCAGTTGTTCCTACCCGAATTTTAGGAACTTTTTCCCTATGTCCAACCTAATATTCCCTCTTGCTTGCAGTTTAAAAGCCTCATGCTTCTTGCTCTGTCATTAAGGCTAAGGTGAACAAGTTTCTCCCTCCTCCTGATGACACCCTTTTAGATACCTGAAAACTGCTATCATGTCCCCTCTCAGTCTCTCTTTTCCAAACTAAATAACCCAATTCTTCTCAGCTCTCCCTTCATAGGTCATTTCTCAAGACCTTTAATCATTCTGTTGCTCTTCACTGGACCCTCTCCAATTTCTCCACACTTTCTTGAGAATGTGGTGCCCAGAACTGGACACAATACTCCAGTTGAGGCCTAACCAGGGCATAGAGTGGAAGAATGAACTTCTCGTGTTTGTTTACAACACACTGTCTAATGCATCCAGAATCACGTTTGCTTTTTTTTGCAACAGTATCACACTGTTGACTCATATTTAGCTTGTGTCCACTATGCTTAATCTCTCTTCTGCCATACTCTTCCTAGACAGTCTCTTTCCCATTCTGTGTGTGGTAAACTGATTGCCTCCTAAGTGGAGCACTTTGCATTTGTCTTATGAACTTCAATCCGGTTTACCTCAACCATTTCTCCAATTTGTCCAAATGATCATTTTGAATTTGAACCCTGTCCTCCAAAGCAGTTGCAATCCTCCCAGTTGGTATCGTCCGCAAACTTATAAGCATACTTCCTATATGCCAACATCTATTCGTTGATAGAAGATATTGACAGAGCCGTCCCAAAACACGACCCCTGCGGAACCCCACTGTTTATACCTTTCCAGCAGGATTGCACCATTAATAATGCCTCTGAGTATTGTTATCCAGCCAGTTATGCACCCACCCTATAGTAGCCCTCATCTAAATTGTATTTGCCCTATTTATCGATAAGGATATGCGATGACCGAAGACCACACCTGACCCTATCAATCGCCTTCTAAAGTCTAGGTATAAATCCACCTGCTATCCTCCACTTTATCAGCACAGCGCCGAGTATGCTCTATCCACAAAACTATGAGAGCTATCAGATTGGTTGGTTGACACGATTGTTGTTCTTTACAAATCTATGCTGGCTATCCCTATCACCTTACCACCTTCCAAGTGTTTGCAGATGATTTCTTTAATACTTGCTCCATTACTTCCCTGGCACGAGAATTAAACTAACTGGTCTGTAGTTTCCTGGGTTTGTTTTATTTCCCTTTTTATAGATGGGCACTAATTTTGCCCTTTTCAAGTCTTCTGGAATCTCTCCTGTCACCCAGCTATGACTTTCCAAAGATAAATAGCTAGAGGCTCAGATACCTCCTCTATTAACTCCTTGAGTATTCTAGGATGCATTTCAATCAGGCCCTGTGACTGCAGGACTGAGCTAACTAACTTTTCTAGATGTATTTGATTTATAAAGGTTTCTTGCTTCTTTTTATTTTTTCTAAACACCCCCTCCCATAAGCATTCACTATGTTAGACATTCCTCAGACTTCTCAGTGAAGACCGAACAAGAAGTCATTAAGCATTCTGCTATTGCCCAAGTTCCGTTACAGTTTTCTCCCTCCTCATCTGAGCATGGGCCTCTATTCTCTCCCACTCTCCTCTCGCCGTCTTGCTCTTGCTTCTAACTGTATTGATAATAAGTGCTTTGGCTCGTTCTTTACTTATCCCATGACGCTAAGTTTGAGCTCATTTTGTGCCTTTCCCTTTCTAATCTTTGCCCCTCATTCCCGGTGTGTTTGCCTATATCATCCTTTGTAATTTGACCTAGTTTCCATTTTTTATATGACTCCTTTTATTTTGTAGGTCATGCAAGATCTCGTGGTTAAGCACAGTTGTGGTCTTGCCACATTTTCTATCTTTCCTACCCATCGGAAATAGCTTGCTTTTGGGCCCTTAATAGTGTCCCTTTGAAAAACTGCCAACTCTCCTCAGTTGTTTTTCCCCATGTGCATGAAAGTGGCTTTCTTGTTGCCATAAGTCAACAAGGAGGGTTGTGAATATAAGCTCCCTGATAGCCTACCTCCTTACACCATCTTCTTAGAAGACAGGTTACTATACGAACCTGTCCCACATCCTCCCCAAGGTGGTGTGCTACCTTCCACCTTCACCAGTCAATAACACTAACCTGTATTCCATCCAGCAAGTCCTACATGACTCACACAAGAAGCTGCGTTACTATACCTCGATATCCGATGGGGTTTCTGTTGCATTTATCTTGACAGAACTAACACCATTTCGGGAATCCCATAGGCTATTTGTTTCATACACCGAGAGATCAAAGGTTGACACAATACTTCCTAAGCAAAGACTTCTCGCAAGTGATCTCAGCTCTCGGCCGTCATCAGAATCCTGCTACATCAGACGACATGATATGATTCAAAACTCACCAAGACGGGTGTCAGAGATGAACGCATTTAAAAAAACCCACGAAGCAGAATGCTCATACACTATATCCTCCCTCCTAATCCACAATGTACCTGTTACATGAACAGATATGCAAGGTGGCCTAAAACCAAAATGGAACTCCCGTCACCCAGTGCAGCCCACCCCCCCCCCAAGCCCCAATTTATCTTAGCCCAAACACCAACACCATCACAAATCCACCAGCAAAAAATGGTCTATCTTAATGCCTACAGAATCAAGACCTTTACAATGATGACCCGCACCCTCACACGGCATACTCTGTGACAAGAAGGACTCAAGTGACTTATTGCTTGATTTTAGTCCACCACGAGGCAGTCACCAAGGGGCGGAACTACCTCGACACTCCAACCGGCCAGACTAACTGAAAATGCTGCTAGATAAGTTAGAAATTGGGGAGAGCGGACCGGAGTGAGAGGGAAAAAACCTCTAAAAATTGCACCGAGTTTATGTACATAATTATTTTTTATATTACGTCTTCTCCAATTTTATTTTTAGCAGATTGCATTTATGTATTTACTTTTTTCTGTTTCTCATACTTTGTTAAGGATTAATAAGCTCAGGCACAAAGCTTCCAGGGGTTTTTGCAAATTATATTGTGAAGAGGGGCACTTGAGTCACGAAAGGTAGATAGTTTTTTAACATCCGCTGCATCTCATCATACCCCAACAGCCACACCCCAACCCCGCACCGCTACCCCATCACCCCAACCCCCCCCTCCCAACCCACCTACACCCTACCCATCCCCCCCCCGACCCCACCACCCCAAAAGAACAGACAGGGTGGCATAAAACACATTGATGGATGGTCTTTAGGTATTCTGGCCAGCTAAGCTCAGATGGGAACGAGACCAAAGGAACATCATGCCTAATCCATTATTTGGAGGGATCAGTTGAGGGCTCAATGTAAGGGTTCAGGTCGTTCTCCATAGGGATTCTCCTTACCCTATTCTAACCTTTTCAACTGTTAGCAGCTGAACCAACTAATCCACCAGATGAAATATTTTTTTCAGCTCCTCCATTACTTGTTTCCTAAATACCAGCTTCCTGACAACAGGGAGACAACACTGCAATATGCTGACCATTATACAGAGGTAAAAGAGAGTTATTCTTCTGTAAGTTCACATAGAAAACCATAATTTCTGATGTATACACATTCTCGAAGAATGACAAACAGGTATTCTTAATGTAACTATGTTTAATACTCCCATAACAAACTTCCTTCTTTATGTTCTATTTGCCAAGGAAATATCAAAGCAAAAAGAGGATCTGTATGTATCAGACGCATAATAACCCGATCTCTCAGTAGATGCATGTAACCACACAGGTTATCCTCCTTGCACAAACCTGCTGCTTTCCATCAGGGAGCCACACGCCGCCCACGAGATCTATTTCCATACAAAGAAGACTCAGTATCAATGAAATAGCGTCTAAAATCAAATGAGCAGCCAATAACATTTATGAATGATTCAAAATTATCATTCATCACACACAATCTTGAAAAAAGCATGTGACCTGAGGGCATCATCTGCCGCATTGACTTGCAGAGCATAAAGCAAGTCATACTGGAGAACGTACTGTGTGGTCTCGCAGTTGAAGCCGGATGCATCTTTGGGCTCGCAAAT
>NC_133776.1:106474102-106524876 GCF_003597395.2 Chelonoidis abingdonii
AGCATTTGCTTCTGCTCTGTCATTGAGGAAAGGTTGAACAAGTTTATTCCCCTCCTGATTGACACCCTTTAAGATACCTGAAACTTGCTATGTCCCCTTCAGTCTTCTCTTTTCCAAACTAAATAACCCAATTCTTCAGCTTCCTCAAGGTCATGTTTCAAGACTTTATATTTTGTTGCTCTTCACTGGCCTCTCCAATTTCGTCCATTCTTTTCTTGAATGTAGGTGCCAGAACTGGACACAACTATCCAGTTGGAGGCCTAAACCAGGGGCAAGGTAGGTGGAGAATACTTCTCGTTCTTGTTTACAACAACCTGTTAATGCATCCAGAATCCGTTTGTGCTTTTTTGGCAACAGTATTCACACTGTTGACTCATAGTTTAGCTTGTGGTCCACTATGACCCTTAGATTCTCTTTCTGCCCTACTCTTCCTTAGACGTCTCTTCCATTCTTGTGTGTGAAAACTGATTAGTTCCTTCCTAAGTGGAGCACTTTGCATTTGTCTTTATTGAACTTATCCGGTTTCTCAGACCATTTCTCCAATTTGTACCAGAATCATTTTGAATTTTGACACCTGTCTCCAAGCAGTTGCAATCCCTCCCAGTTTGGTTATCGTCCGCAATTATAGGCATACTTTCTATGCCCAACATCTAAGTCTTGATTGAAGATATTGAACAGAGCCGGTCCAAACACACCCTGCGGAACCCCACTGTTTACCTTTCCAGCAGGATTGGGCCACCATTAATAACTGCCTCTCTGAGTATGGTTTATCCAGCCAGTTATGCACCCACCCTATAGTAGCCTCATCTAAATTGTATTTGCCTAGTTTATCGATAAGGATATCATGCGAGACCGTATCAATGCCTTACTAAAGTCTAGGTATACCACAGTCCACCGCTTTCCCTTACCACAGGCTCGTTCTATCCTATTCAAGAGAGCTATAGATTGGTTTGGTTTGACACGATTTGTTCTTTACAATCTATGCTGGCTATTTCCCTCATCACCTTACCACCTTCCAAGTGTTTGCAGATGATTTCTTTAATACTTGCTCCATTATCTTCCCTGGCAAGAAGTTAAATAACTCGTCTGTAGTTTCCTGGGTTGTTTTTATTTCCCTTTTTATAGATGGGCACTAGATTGCCTTTTCAAGTCTTCTGGAATCTCTCCTGTCACCCATGACTTTCCAAAGATAATAGTAAGGTCAGATACCTCCTCTATTAACTCCTTGAGTATTCTAGGATGCATTTCATCAGGCCCTGGTGACTTGCAGATCTAACTTTTCTAAGTGATTTTAAACTTGCTCTTTTTATTATTCTTCTAAACCGACCCCCTTCCCATAAGCATTCACTATGTTAGACATTCTTCAGACTTCTCAGTGAAGACCGACAAAGAAGTCATTAGCATCTTCTTGCCATTTCCAAGTTTCCTGTTACTGTTTTCTCCTCCTCACTGAGCAGTGGGCCTACTCTGCTCTTGGTCGTCTTCTTGCTTTAATGTATTGATAAAAAGTCTTCTGGTTTCCTTTATTCCCATAGCTAGTTTGAGCTCATTTTGTGCCTTTCCTTTCTAATCTTGCCCCTGCCATTCCCGTGTGTTTGGCCTATTCATCCTTTGTAATTTGACCTAGTTTCCATTTTTATATGACTCCTTTTATTTTGTAGGTCATTGCAAGATCTCGTGGTTAAGCCAAGGTGGTCTTTTGCCACATTTTCTATCTTTCCTACCCATCGGAATAGCTTGCTTTTGGGCCCTTAATAGTGTCCCTTTGAAAAACTGCCAACTCTCCTCAGTTGTTTTTCCCCATGTCCATGAAAGTGGCTTTCTTGGTTGCCATAACGTCAACAAGGAGGGTTGGTGAAATAAGCTCCCTGATAGCCTACCCTCCTTACACCATTTTCTCTAAAGACAAGGTTACTATACGAACCTGTCCCACATTCCTCCCCAAGGTGGTGTCTACCTTCCACCTTCACCAGTCAATACACTTACCTGTATTCCATCCCAAGCCTCACATGACTCCACAAGAAGCTGCGTTACATACCCTCGATATCCGATGGGCTGTTGCATTTTATCTTGACAGAACTAAACCATTTCGGGAATCCCATAGGCTATTTGTTTCTACTACCGAGAGATCAAAGGTTGACACTATCTCTAAGCAAAGACTCTCCAAGTGGATCTCGGCCTGCATCAGATCCTGCTATCAGACCCAGAATGTTCAACCACCAGAGGGTGTTAGGACTCATTTTACGAGAGCAATGTCAACATCCATTCCCTTCCTCCACAATGTACCTGTTACAGACATATGCAAGGTGGCCACATGGACATCTGATAGCACATACAATCCAATGGTCTATTAATGTCTAGCAGATCAAGACTTTTACAATGATACCTCACAAGACATACTTTGTGCAAAACATAGCCTAATTATAGGACAGTGGTGAATAAGGGGGTGCCAGGGTGTCCGCCTTTCATCTGAACCAACTAATCCACCTCCCCATATTTTTTTCCTAAACCACATTCTGACAACAGGGAGACAACACTGCATATGCTGGACATTAGGAGAGCTCTAATGTTTTATCTGGACAGGACTAAGGACTTAGTAAATCTCCCAAACTCTTCTTTTTCATTTGCGGAAATATCCAAGGGATCTGGAGTATCAGCGCAAATACCCGATCTCTAGATGCATTACCCACTGTTACCCCTTGCACATAACCTGCTGCTTCCATCAGGGATCCACATGCGCTCCACGAGATCTATTTCCATATAGCTCATGTTTATTCAAAATGTCCTCATCTCAGAAATCTGTAGGGCAGTGACCGAGGCTTCTGCCCATACTTTTGCAGATCACTAAACAATTACCTGGGACATGCCTTGATGCCATCTTTGGCTCCACAATACTATCATCAGTAACAGATTCCACTCTGAAGCCCCACCCCTACAGTGGAGCACCCATAAGGACACTACGCAAAGAAGAAGGGGAGGTTACTCATCTTGTGCAGTACAAATGGTTCTTGAAGATGTGTGTCCATATGGGTGCTGCACAACTCGTCCTCCCCTCTACTTCGGAGTTCTCTACCATAGAGCCCCTTGGTAAGAAGGAACTGAGGGCGGTTCGTCTGCACAACACTAGTTAGCCTCAAGGAAGAGAGAGTGCATGTTTGGGCCGAATGGACACAGTTGCCTCTAATCAGAGATTTTAGGTTCTGGGGTGCAGATAACACCTACAGTGGAGCTTCCATAGGGCGACACATTTCCAAGAGCCATCATTATTGCAGAAGGTGAGTAACTTCCTCGCCTTTGAAGTGACTATGTTCCTCACATCTGTTTTGTGCTTTATTTTGCAGCTCTCTTCTGCCCTTTTCTTCCAGTAGTGATGAAGAATTTGAAATATGTAAGTAAAGAGTGGTTCGAATGTTAATCTTGCTTTCTCAATGAGTGTAGAGAGGATGTATTCCTCATGGCTGCAAGCATATGAATTTCTTCTGAAATACCTTTTTACAGTGAGTCTCTTTGTTGCAAAGCCTATTCTTTCTCCCAAGTCTTAAGGCATGGCAAGGGTTGAATGATGAGGGAGAGGGTAGCCAAAGAGCTGCTTCTGCTCTGAATAGCTGAGAATTTTAATTGTGAGATTAAGTAGGGTTCTTGTTCTAGAGACACTTGGATACTATAGGTAATGTAAAAGTTGTAACAATTTTTGTCTATATATGCCCTTAAGGCATGGAATGGGATCACTTTTAGAAAGCTAAAATAAATTTCCTATGATGTAATTCTCTCACATTCTGATTTAGTTTTATCTAGAATGAAGACTCCAAAATCTCTAGCACATCAAGTCTCAAAGAAACAAAATAGCAGGTGGGTCCTCGAATTATTGAATTGTCTATAGTTAGAGAGAGACTTTTTTTTGTCTAATCTATGGCAGCCAATATGTCCCTTAGTGAGTTATTTTGAATATGGAAAATTGAATTAGATCCTCTCTCATTTGCATAGGGTGTCATCAGTATCTGGAGGATTGGGCACAGGTTTAGAAGTCAACATTCGGAGTTCTAATCCTGGCTCTTCTGCTCATTGCAAGTGTGGCCTTGGTCACATTGCTTCTCCTCCCTGTGCCTTGGTTTTTCCACTGTAAAATGAAGATTAATAACTCATAAGGCTGTTTTTAAAACTAAAGTTTTTACAGCACTTTTAAAATGTAAAACATTACATAGATGTGAAGTATTGTTATTTGGAGTCACATATCTCACTATTTTGTTGTTGTTTTTGGAGCACTGTATAGCTTGTAATGGGATATAATAGAATCATAGAAGATTAGGGTTGGAATAGACCTAGTCATCCAAGAGGTCATCTAGTCCAACCCCTGCTCCAATGGAACCTTTCACCTCTGTCTGTCACCAGTTTCACTGCTAAGTAGGTTTGGATTTACAGTTATTGTCTGACAGTCATTAAACCACTATTTGAAATGACTTGGTTTTGGAGAGGAGATGTCCATAACACTCAATCTTCGTTGTCTCTGGTACTAATTATTCCCATAGTTGGCAGTTTTGGCGGAGGCACCAAGTGTCGAATGATTCATGGAAACAGAACTCTCTTTTTACCAGTTGAAGTGATTCCTCCAGATTAGAAATGAGGCATATTAGTGGGAGTGGAATGTGGGGGTTTGCAACGTGGCAGCCTGTACTCTGGATTCTTATGGATCGAGGATTTAACAGTACTGGCAGCTTTGCATCTTTCACAAGTGCTAAATTCACATTAAAGGCAACCTTTTTGGTCAACAGTGTGATTTCTAAGCAGAATTTTATAAATTCTGTCTTTAAGATTCCCTGTCTATATCCCTCATTCTTGTTACTGGATAAAATGATAATGGTCTATTTCAATATCTGAACTTAGTTTGCAAGCATGTTCTCATCCTACTGTAGCAGTGAACTTACAAAATAGCCCATGATTCTTGAAATGGAGTTCTGTCTTTTGCTTAGAAGTTTAATGATAAATACTGACAAAATGTAACTGACAACAAGAAGTTACATTGAGAGAGTTCTTTGGTGGTAATGGATGTTTCCAGTCAATAAATTAGAACACTGTACCAGGCTGCTCTATTGTCAGCTTTACCTATATCAAGACAAAAATCATTCCTGGCTTCCTTTGCCTCATTTTATTGTTTCTCTATGGTTTGAATGAAATCATCGTTGACTTCAGAGAAGACTTCTCCGATTTTACAAGAAAGAATGAGACAAGCAAGAAGGGTAAGTAGCCATCCAGCAACAAAGAAGGGACAAGAGTTTTAGCTGGTGGAGAGAGAATGCTTATTGTTCAGAGCTCACAATTATTCTTTAGGAAGAGCACAGAAATAGCTTTAGAAAAGTTTGGTCCCTTTTAGGATAAGAAAACAGGGCAAGTTCAATTCTGTTTGCTTTTTGCTGGATTAATTCTCTCCTTCCTCGTTCTCAATTTCCCATTCCTCCATATGATCCTTCCCTTTTTCCTCTTCCTTCCTATTATGCTTGTTTTAACAGTGGGATATCAATATCTTCACTTGTGGTACTCTTTAAAATCCTTTCCATATTTGAATCTTTTACTTATAAGAAAATCCAGCTGCCATTTCCCTTCAGTGCCCTTTCACATGCTGCATATTTAAGACCTAAAATTGACCATATAATCAGCTAAATACAAACTCTTACGTGTGCGAAACTGCAGAAGCTTTCTTTTATGAATGTGTTGAATGTAATGAAGTGTTCTCTAGCTATTCTTATCTTGTGTCAGACTGACTTAAACCCCTTTTGCTGGCACAATGTGGACCCAACATACATACTTTTTTGATTGTTTGTCTGCAGTGCAACTGGAAGTAGTGTGATTCTAGGTGTGAATGAGCATGGGTTGGATGAAGTTGCTAAGATTCCTTTCTCTGCCTGGTGGTTTCATGTTTTCCAAAGGATCTGATTAACTTGAATTAAAACATATAAATGCTGAAATCTTTGAATTTTTCTTTTTGAATTGTAGCAGTGAAGAATGTTCAGACCCAGAAGAAGCCAGTGACTTCTAGAAAGGAAAACACTTACGCTCAGGAATGGCTGTATCCAGAGATTTTAAGTGACAGTAAACATGATTCTGTTTTCATAAAAAGTACATGGTCTGACCACTGCCAAGAAATTGAAGTGAGGGGCTTGAAGGACAACCTGCAACAGATACAGCAAACTCCTTCACAAAAACAGAAAGAGTTTGATATTTCCAAATATAGTCCAAATTCATCTCTTGATGGGAAAGAAAGAGAATGGGAAGAGTGTGCACGGAACAACACGCAAACCATGGCATTACGACATAGTGCAGCATTAGGGCCAGACAGCTCAGAGGATGAATTTGAATCTTTAATAGAGCGGATAAAGAAGCGAACCATACCACTGACTCCAAGTTTAACTTCAAAGAAAGCCACTCTATCCCAATCAGCCACTACAGGTAGGAGAAGTCATTTTTTATTTCTGTATTCTTAATCATATTTATTCATGAAGTATCTTGTTAATACTGCAGCCATTTGCACAGCATAGTTTTAAAAATGTGTTGCACTTCTGACATAAACAGGACTTACGACTTATTTTTGCAGAATATTCAGACATATCAATGCAGTGAGTGTGCGGAGAATTGTAGCTCCCCTAAATTTAAATTATTTAAATTATCAAGGAACTAACTAATTTTTGTCCATTATTTTCATAGTTATAATAAATTTTAAGCTCCAGTAATAGATTTTTAGTTTGGAATTTCATTTTAAACTTTCAACAAAATCAAAGCTAACTAAAAATGAAAATGTTTCCTACAAGTATGACAGGAATTGACATACAAAATTCATTTAAATGATAATTAAACGCCTTTAAATTAGAGCAGTCAGATATTAAAGATCAGGTGTTAAGCTGTACAGTTATTTAGAGTTATAATTCTGCACCTATTCTGTGTTCTAAGATGCTTTTGTTTCAAGATGTATTTTTAGTTTTGTCAAGAGTTCACAAATCAGCACATACCCACTTATTATTAACCAACTATAACTTAAGCAAATCTATATCCTCTCCTCTTCAAAAGCCCTTAAAATAGATATCTGCAGTGTACCCTTAAAGTTAACAGATAAAGGCAAATGGCACACAAGATTAGCCTCTCTCACCCAGGGGCTATGATGGGGAATTCTCTAAAGGATACTGGCAAGACTGGAGGTGCCACCAGGAACAATGCAGTCATATTGGCCTTCTTTTAGGTATTACCCTGAATTTAAAAGGGCTGAAGAAAGGCAGCCACAAAAGGAACCTTCTCCGAAAATAGTTCAAGGGAAACTTCTTGCACCAGCATGGTCTCATTTGGATCTGCTACGCCAGTGGTTCTCAAACTTTTGTACTGGTGACCCCTTTCACATAGCAAGCCTCTGAGTGCGACACCCCCCCTTATAAATTAAAAACACTTTTTGATATATTTAACACCATTATAAATGCTGGAGGCAAAGCAGGATTTAGGGTGAAGGCTGACAGGTCGTGACCCCCCATGTAATAATCTCACGACCCCCTGAGGTGTCCCGACCCGCAGTTTGAGAACCCCTGTGCTATGCTCTTGAGTACTGAGGGAAGTCTCTTTTATTTGTCAACTGGAAGAGCTTGTCAAATCTTTGGATGTAGTTAGTATTTCTATTGCTGTCTATTCACATAGGGTCTTTTCTCCCCAGTCACAGAGCAGAGTGGTTCATGTACTTACTGATAATACTACTACAAGTTGGGAGGACCACATTTCAGCCAGATGGACAGAAAGGTTAGAGTTCTGTGGGAGTGGTGCATAGTGCACTACATTGATTCTATAGCTTTCTGCCTACATACTTGCAGATTGATGAGCAGAAACCTACATGATCAGCAGAAGTAGTTGCTCAAGAACTTGTTAGCAAACATACACTTACTGTGGATTTATCTGGAAACAGACCTGTTTGCAACAAGACACACCTCCAAATGTCAAATGTTGAGCTCCAAAATAGGACAGGCAACCAGTTCATCTTGAAGGTGTTTTCTTTTAGAACAGAGCAATGGTCCCCAAACTTTTTGTGGCCAGTAGCACATTCATGTTTTCAGAAGAGTGTGGCGGGCGCCAACAATTACTCACATACAGGACCGGCTCCAGGCACCAGTGGAGCAAGCACATGCCTGGGGCAGCACATGCAACGGGGCGGCATTCCGTCTATTCTGCAGTCAGAGCATTTTTTTTGTTTTTTGGGGTTTTTTTGGTGCCAGTTCTGGGCAGTGCAGAGAGAAGCTAGAGAGAAGCCAGGAGGACAGAGAACACTGGGACCCTGCAGCCCCAGAGTACTCTGTCCCCAGCAGGTGCGGGGCCATGGTTTCTCTCCAGCTTAAGTCACAGCCCCGTGCTTGCCAGGGACAGAGAACACCGGCGCCCAGAGTCTGCAGCCTCGGAGAAACCAGAGAGAAGCTGCAGTCCCGTGCCTGCCAGGGACCGAGAACACCGGTGCCCGCAGCCTGCAGTCCCGGAGTTCTCTGTCCCCAGCAGGCGTGGGGCTGCAGCTTCTCTCCCCTGCTGGGCACTAGGCGGGCACACATAAATGCCCCGGCGGGCACCATGGTGCCCACGGACATCACATTGGGGACCACTGGAATAGGGAGTAAGACTTTTTTGTTCTACACACAATTCCTCTAATTCATAGAGTTCTTAAGAAAATCAAACAAGACCAAGCCAAAATTATTCTAATTTGGGGGGCCTGAGAGAGACAACAGTAGTTCTTAGATCTTCTGTTCCTATCACAAAGGATTTACTGGTTTCTCTCTGCAATTCCAGACCTATTGACCCAGAAGAGGTTGTATTTATAGACTCTCTCCACTCCACAGGACTTTGACAGATCTGGATCTGGTCTGTTTGTGGGGATGGAGGAAAGGTACAGGGGATTCTATTAAACTTCAGGAAACAGTCAACTTGCCTTTGTTATGATCATAAGTGGAATATGTAGTTCATTTGAAATTCCTGGGGCTCTCTCATATTGTCTGTAAAAGTACATCTCGCAGCCATCTCCAGCTCACACAGCTTAATTGAGCAAAGACTTCCTATATCCATGGTATAGTACACAGATTCTTGATGGTGTTAATGAATCCTTGGGTTAAAGAACCCACACCTAAATTAAAGTCCCATGTAACACTACTTAGCCCTGGTCTACACTACGAGTTTAAGTCGAATTTAGCAGCATTACATTGATTTAACCCTGCACCCATCCACATGAAGGTCATTTTTTTTTTTTTTACTTAAAGGGCTCTTAAAATTGATTTCTGTACTCCTCCCCTGACGAGGGGATTAGTGCTGCAGTTGACCTTGCCGGGTTGAATTTGGGGTAGTGTGGTCGCAATTCGACAGTATTGGCCTCCGGGAGCTATCCCAAAGTGCTCCATTGTGACTGCTCTGGACAGCGCGCTCAACTCAGATGCACTGGCCAGGTAGACAGGAGAAGGCCCACGAACCTTTGAATCTCACTTCCTGTTTGGCCAGCATGGCAATCTGTAGGTGAGTGCAGATCTCATCAGCAGAGGTGACCATGATGGAGTCCCAGAATTGCAAAAGAGCTCCAGCACAGACCACATGGAAGGTACGGGATCTGATCGATGTATGGGGAGACGAATCCGTGCTATCAGAACTCTGTTGCAAAAGATGAAATGCCCAAACATTTGAAAAAATCTCCAAGAGCATGAAGGACAGAGGCTATAACAGGGACCTGCAGCAGTGCCGAGGGAGGGTCGACTGACGACATGGCTTACAGGGAATTAAAATCAACAAAGGGGGTGGGTTTGCATCAAGGAGAAACACACACAAACTGTCACACAGAATGGCCCCCTCAAGGATTGAACTCAAAACCCTGGGTTTAGCAGGCCACAGCTCAAACCACTGAGCTATCCCTCCCCACCACTATTCCAGGCAGGACTGAATCTCCATTAAATTTTTCAAGGTGCCCCTGATAGATCTTACCAAATGATTGTTGGCTGTTGATTTCATGGAGGGAGGGAGGGCGGAGCAAATGAATACAAAACAAACCTGGTCTCTTTCTTGTTTTGATCCACTCCATCTCTCTTATACATCTTAGGCTAGCAGAAGATGGCGCAGTATGATTGCTAGCCATCATCATCTCCTGGCTGCTCGCCAGAAGACGGTGCAGTACAACTGCAGGCAGGACTGAATCTCCAGGAGACTAAACTTAAAAAGAGAATGACCTGGAGTCACTCCCATTTATGTCCAGGCGCCCCGACCAACCTCACCGAGGTTGGCTAAAAGAGCACCCAGGAGATGACGACAGTGGCTACCAATCATAATGCACTATCTGCTGCCAAAACGCAATGACCACTGCTGTGCAGCAATGCAGTACCACGTCTGCCAGCACCCAGGAGACATACTGGAGACATATGGTGACGGTGAGCTGAGCAGGCTCCATGCTTGCCGTGGTATGGTGTCTGCATGGGTAACCCAGGGGAAAAAAGGCGAGAAATGATTGTTTGCCATTGCTTTCACAGACGGGGGGGCCTGGTGACATGTATCTAGAACCACATGTGACAATGCTTTTGACCCATCAGGCATTGGGTTCTCAACCCAGAATTCCAGTGGGTGGCGGGAACTGTGGGATAGCTACCCACAGTGCAATGCTCTGGAAGTCGACACTAGCCTCAGTACTGTTGATGCACTCTGCCGAGTTAATGGTCTTAAGTGGGGACACACAAAATTGACTGTATAAAATTGATTTCTAAAAAATTGACTTCTATAAATTCGACCTAATTTCGTAGTGTAGACATACCCTTAGTCATTAAACTTCCATTTGAACCTATGGGAGAATGTTCCTAGTTTCATCTTAGTTAAGACCACTTTATTGTAGCTCATATCTTTTAGATGAGTGAGAGAGCTACAGGCTCAATTGGGAGTTTTAGCTAGCAATGTCTGTAGGTCTGTACCGTGCACTAAACCTCATTGTGCTCCTGTGGGAGGTCATACAGGCAGGCAAAACCCACTGGCACTGTAACTTCTTCTCCACTGCCCTCTGGTTGAGACAGTCCAGAGTGATGTCTGCTGCATTCATAGCTTTAGTCCTTTTAGTTTTACTTATTCTAGTTTTAATTTAGTTTTTATTCTGTTTTATTTGTGTACTTTTGATTTCCTAAGCATGTGTGCGCTTTTGGGTGATTACCCCCATCAAACTTATTTTCTCTGGCCAGGGTCTTTTGCCCCCAGTTGTTCTATCCACAGCTTTCCTGTCTTGCCAGCCATTCCTCTTAGCTCCCTAGTACCAACCATATTCCTTTTGTATGATGATCTTTGGGCCTCAGAAAAACCAAGTCCTCTCCTCCTAAGGGGGCACAAAGAAGGACCTTGTCTGGTACCATCCTGCCTGTTGGAGCCAGAGCCTCCATCTGTGCTACTATTTTTTAGCACAGCTCACATCCACTGGTACCAGTTTGACCGTCTGCCCCTCCATGGGCTCTGATACCAATAGGAGCCCTGGGACTGAGGGCTTCCCCTTTGAACACTGCAGAGAATAAGTAATCGAACTTGGACATCTCTGTCAAGGACTCTACTCTCTGCTTTTCCAACATTCTCTGGAGGTGTTTCCAGATAAGATTGTCCAGGATCAGCACGTACCCTCATCACCCCTTGCCGGAGCAACACTGGAGCCTTACTCTTTTTCCCTATGCACCACTGCAATGGTCATTTTGGAATGCTTGTGACAACTATAATAGGGTGCCTGACTGCAGGAGACCAAACAACAGCCCCTGGTACTGCAACAAAAGCTTTCAGTACTTCAGGACACTCTACCTCAAAAGAAAACTTCTGATGAACATGAGCTAGTAGGTGAGGAAAAGATACCACTGTCATCGTCCCCCGATGGGGCCATGACATCTTCTTCGCCAGCTTATGCTGACAACGTCACATCCTTTCAGGACCCAATTAAAAGAACTCAGGAGTCATGCTATGTTCCCCTGGAGGAAATCCAGGAGTCTCAGCACCCCCTTGTGGATATCTTATACTGTGTCCCCCAGGGTAAAAATGCTCTGTCCATCAATGAGATGATGCTGTCTCCAGCCTGCACCATTTGAGAGATGCCTGCCACTATCTAATCCACCTGCAAGAGGGCGCACACAAATTACTTTGCTGGAATGTAGGCGCTAAAGTACTTTTTCCCAAACCTTTCTACCAATTTTTGGTTGGTGGATTCTGTCAATGAAGTGTGGCAAGTCATCCCTCCTTCCTCTCCTAGATAAAGAACTCGGATGACTGGACTTGCTGGGGAGAAAGAGCGGAACTCTCCAGCTGCTCTACAGTTTAAGGACACAAATTATTAAGCTTTAATGGCTAAATCCAACTTTACAAATTATGCAGAATACATACAATTATTGATCACTTTTCACTGGACCAAAGAGAACAATTTCAGGCCCTTATTTCAGATGCAAAAATGGTTGCTAAGTCTTCTCTGCCATCTGATACAGCCTTATGTTTGATAGTAACAGCAGTTGTTATGCATAGTGTCTCCTGGCTGCAGTCATCTGGCCTCCCTGGGGCAGGGACTTGAGATTTCTCCAGGATCTCTCCTTCTGAAGACTCAAAGCTCTTCAGTAGTGTTCCCAACACCTCACTTCACAGCCTGAAGGACTCTAGGGTGACCCTGAAAAGAGGCCCAGGCCACTGTCACATCCTAGTCAACGACTGTGACCAAATCTTGATGGCTTAGATGAGGGTCATGAACCAACTCCTCCTCTGGATCTCATGCTGTGAGAAGCCATCCTTCAGCCTTTTGGAGATCATCTCTCCCATTTCCTACCTGCCTGGGAGCACATTACATCAGACAAGTGGATCCTGGAGGTGGTTTCAACAGGATACTCCATTCAATTTCTCCCCATCCCTGTTCAGGGACCCTTCTCACAAGTTTTTTTTGAGGCAGCGGGTCCAATTTCTCTTGCTGTTGGGGCCAATGAAGCCAGTTCCCCCAGATTTCACCAGAAGACGGTTCCAGGTGCTTTCTGGTCCCCAAGAGGAAAAGAGGGTGGAAACTGATCCTGGACCTCAGGACTCTGAATATCTTTATCCTTTCACAGCACATCAAGATGGTAACCTTGGCTACGATAACCCATCCTTAGATCTCAGACTAGTTTGTCATCCTTAATCTCCAGGATGCATTCTTTCGTCTAGCTATGGACCCATCCCAGATACTTTCTGTGATTCTTCATTGGCATGAATCACTACCAATACCATGTGTTGCCCTTCAGCCTTTCCACCACCCAAGGGTCTTTACAAAAGTCCTCTCTGTCATCACCGCTCACCTATGCCAGTGGGAGATAATCTTAAATTAATGGAGATATCCTAATCTCCTAGAACTGGAAGGGACTTTGAAAGGTCATTGAGTCCAGCCCCCTGCCTTCACTAGCAGGACCAAGTACTGATTTTGCCCCAGATCCCTAAGTAGCCCCCTCAAGGATTGAACTCACAACCCTGGTTTTAGCAGGCCAATGCTCAAACCACTGAGCTATCCTTCCCTCCTTCCTTCACTGTGTAGATGATTGTCTCCTCATGGTTTGCTCACTTCTTGAGATTTAGTTGGTCACCAACAAAGCTCTAGCCCGGTTTCACTTACTGGGTCGTAGGTTGGACATGTCTCTGTTTAAGCAATCTCCAGAACAGCACATAGAATTTATTGGAACGACTATAGACTGCTCAACTTCCAAAGCTACTTTCTGGGGGACAGCATCACCACACTGGCTAGCCTCATCACCACGCTGCAACAGAGCCCTTAGTCCACAGCAAGGTCCTGTTTTCAGCAGTTAAGCCACATATCAGCCTGTACTTTTGTGATGCCTCATGGCACGGCTGCATCTCTCTTGCCTTTAGGCTTGGCTCAGGACTTTTTATACCATCAGCAGAAACACCTTCAACAGGTTGCTTTACCTCCAGAAATTCTTTCTCCCTGGACGTGTGAAACAAACTTCAGAAGGTTTGTGTGGGAATTCTTCTTTTCATGCCCACCACCATCAGAAGTCATCACCATGGACACCTTTCTACTGCGCTGGGGTGCTCACCTCCAAGGCTCCCCAGTCAAGGGTAAATAGACTTCCCAGGAGGCATCCCTCTATATCAGTGTCCTCAAACGTGAAGCAGTTTGTATCAGCTCTTCCCTCCCAGCTTCAATGGCCACTCAGTCAAGGTAATGCTGGACAACAGACCAGCAATATACTGTATAAACCACCAAGTAAGATCCCCAGTCTTTATGCTCAGAATCACTAAATCTGTGGAACTGGTGCATACCCCACTGCATCTCAGTGGCCTAGCTTCCAGGTCTGCAGTACACAGTAGCAGACTCCCCCAGTAGGCATTTCTACCAGGAGCAAGAGTGGGAACTCAACTCAAGAATGCTACCTTCCACAGCATCTGCCAGTCCTGGGGCTTTCAGAAGTCGATCTTTTTGCCACACCCGCCAATACGAAATGCCACTACTTTTGGTCGAAGGGGAGGGTACAGTTACAATTCCATGGAGGGTGCCCTCCTCGTCACATGCCTGTGGACACTTCTATACACATACCCTCTGACACCTCTGATACTTCAGTTTCAGTACCTACGGTAAGAGCAAGCTGTAGCAATCCTCCATAGGTCTGGCCTGACTGTGACAAGTGTGATCCCTGAACTTGCCTTGTATCGCTGCCTCCCTCTTGCAGCAGTTCTCTTGACCCAGAAATCAGGGAGCATGTCCCACCACATCCTAGCTTCTGTTCTTCTCAAAGCTGGAAACTTCTCAGGCATAGGATTTGACTGTTGTCCTGAGGTTCAGTCTACTCCTGGACAGCAGGAAACGTGCCACAAGGATGACCTACCTTCAAAAATAGCAACTTCCAAATCTCGTGTGCCCAACATGCAGTATCTCCTCAGTATGCTTGTCTCTTGTACAGTCTCATTTACCTGCTTAATGTGAAGACTGTAGTTTTATCACTGAGCAAAGTCAGTGTTCACTTGGTGGTCATCATGGCATTCCACACTTCTCTAAAGGGATTTTCTGTTTTTGTCTACTCAGCCATTGTGACGTTATTGATATAAACTGGGACCATATAGAAGATGGGTTGCAACCAAAATCCTGTAGTGGCACCAAATCCTATATAAAGGGGGTCATATAAGGTGTCTAAGACCAGGTTACGGGTTATTGGTTATGATTATGCTGTCGGTATGTCTGTATCATTTTTGTAGTTGGAGTTATGAATATTGGCTGTATACTGTCTATATTTCAAACTTATGCTGTGTTACTGGGAAAGATCCCAGACAAGTTGGTGTCAGCTCTGCTTAGCCTGCTTGATGGCCCATTAAGGACCATCAACTACACAATTGACCCATTGAGAGGAGGCGAATACGCCTTGTGACTCAGCAGGGTGTGCAGAAACTGGCCCATGAGACTCAGACAAAGGAGTGTTCTTACACCTGGAAAAGCCTATATGAGGCGGAGGCCTCATCTCCATTTTGTCTTCAGTCCTGCTTCTTACCTCTGGAGGGACTTTGCTCCAAACTGAAGCTCTGCACAAAGGACAGATGACCCATCCTAGCCGGGGATGTTCTCCAGACTGGATTTAAACCTGCAGTTTACTCCATCACTGCTACCAGCCTGAACTAAGAACTTTGCCATTACTGTATGTAATTGATTCCATTTAACTAATTCTAGCTCTCATCTTTATCTTTTTCCTTTTATGAATAAACCTTTAGATTTTAGATCCTAAAGGATTGGCAACAGCGTGATTTGGTGCCAAGATCGACGCATCGCTGCTGGCCCCATGGCAAAAGATCAACGCCCTCAACACTTTCCTGATCCCCCGCCTCGCCTTCGTCCTGAGAGGTTCCGCCGTTGGCAAAGTGCCCCTCAACAAGCGGACAACAACCATCCGGCAGCTGGTCAAAAAGTGGGCTGTCCCTGCCCCAAACGGAGCCAGAACGAGCTCATATATATTGCTCACAGCACGGTGCGCCAACGTCCCCCGCATGGGAGACCTCTGTGACATCGCGGTCATCACGCACGCCTTCGCCTCCTGACATGCCCGGACACCACAGTAAAGAGCGTCGCAGCGACGCCTGCACACTGCCACCGAGAAGCGAATCGCAGGCTCTCCCCGGCAGGATGTAGCCACTTTCCTGAGCGGCTCCCTGGATGGCGAATTCGGCCAAGACAGGTGGGACATTCGCCTCGCTATGGTCTCGCAACCCGCAACGCCACGCACCGGCTAGGAAGCGACTGGGCTGCTGCTGGTATGGGAGGAGGAGCGGCAGGAGCTGGAGTTTCTGGGCGCAGATCGAGACGGAGGGCAGCATCACCCGTCAGCCCGAGCCAAGGCGTGCTAGAGAAGTCCTGAAGGCCGCCGTCCACGCGCTCTACGTGGACACCGCTGAGAAAAACCCCCAGGGCAAGGCCTTTGAGTGACGCAGAAGTGGGACTCCAGCAACACTTCTCCCCGCGGTCAGCTTCACCCGCTTCGCCGACTGCGGTTCATACACCGGCCGACTAAACTGCGTCCCGCTGTAATGGAGCCATCCGTCACGGAACCGGGACAAGCGCGCAGGAGGTGCAGGTACACCCTGGAGACCCTGCCCACGTCCTGTGCAGCTGCAAGCCCACGCCAGAGCTGGAAGCTGCGCCACAACGCCGTCCAAGACCGCTAGGTGAAGGCCATCGGCCCCACACCTCGGTGAGATTCAGTCAACCGCACCATCCCCGACGCCGACAGCCCGCGCGCCCCAGACATCGTTGTCAAGACGCGGAGTGGAAAAAGATCATCCTTGTTGACGTGACGATCCGTTCGAGACACAGGACCCGGCGTTCCGCGAAGCCCGAGCCCGTAAACTCGAAAATATGCCCCCTTGACTGACACCTGCGGGCAAAGAGCTACGAGTTTACACCGACACCTCTATCGTGGGGCAGCTAGGCGCCTGGGACCCCTGTAACGAACGTGTACGTAGGGCCTGTGGGTGGGCCGTCGCTATGCGCGACTCATGAGAACATTTGATGGTCTCGGAACTATTCAGGTGGCGCAGGGACATTTAACACCGAACACTATACCGGCCACCGTCCAGTACCAGGAGTGAGCCGATGTGGGCTCCGCCACCGCACCACGGGGGGAGGGGGAAACCCTTACAACCCCCTACTAATATCTACATCCTCTGAGCCTGAACCCACTGATCTGGATCCACGCATGTGAGGATCACCCTGTCCCCAATTACCTGGTCCGCTGCTCTAATCATGACTATGGTAACCCATAGATGAGCGATGACCCTCAGCTGCTCCCTGACTATTGTTGACCTCACCACGACACCGACGCATTGGGAATTACATGACTGTGATGTAGCTTATTCTAACCCATACCAAATACAGCGTCCCCCATAGCGCTGTATTGTTTGCCCCGCGTGACTAATGACTGACACGGCCAAACTCTGTGTATCATCTTTATTTTAAATATTCTCTAATAAACATATTGATCTGGGTCTGGGGCTTGGTCCTTTGGGATCAAGAGAACCTTTTTCTTTTACTGGGGTGTTGGTTTTCGTAACCATACATCCCCGGACGTGTGGAACTGGTGGTGATACTGGGAGACTGGAGTGTCTGAGGAAATTGCTTGTGTGACTTGTGGTTAGCCAGTGGGGTGAAACTGAAGTCATTTTTGTCTGGCTGGTTTGGTTTGCCTTAGAGGTGGAAAAACCCCAGCCTTGTGCTGTGACTGCCCTATTTGAGCAATTGGTCCTGATTTGGCAATCTCAGATGGTCCCGCCAGAACCACATCGTCACAGCCATGATCAGGTTAATTAAAGGTCTCCCGAATTGGTTCCTCTTGTCAAGGAACCTACCCCTCCTTGGGACCTTAATCTGGTCATTAACACCCTGAGAGGACCTCTGTTTGAACCTATGGCTACCTGCTTATTCCTCAACAGAACTAAACCTTTCAGGGTTTCCATGAGCCTCTGTATTGCCTTTGCCAAAAAGATGAAAGAACAACTGATCTCCATGCAGAGACTTGCTAAATGGATCTCTGGTAGCATGGTGAATTCCGTGCCAAAAAATTAAAAATTCTTTGCATAATATTTTAAAATTCTGTATATTTTATTTTTCAAAATCAATATAATCATGCCATCGTCAATTATTTTTGGTAATTTATTTCAAAACGGGTCAGCAAGTATGTTTGTAACAAATAGATTCCTTATTAGGCATATTAATGAAGAAATCTGAGTAATTCATTTAAATTACAATACAGAACTGTCAAAAAGAACAGGAGTACTTGTGGCACCTTAGAGACTAACAAATTTATTTCAGCATATGTTAAGGTGCCACAAGTACTCCTGTTCTTTTTGAGGATGCAGACTAACACGGCTGCTACTCTGAATACAGAACTGTATTTCCTATACCTGTCAGAAGCAGTGCAAAGGCTTAGGGGAGCCAGGGATAACAGAGGAGCTGAGGCAGAGGGAAGGAGCCTGGAGTGAATCTGGAGGGTCGTTGGGTGTGGATGGGAGAAGAAGCCTCTCTCCCTTTCAGTCAGGCACATCTGCCTTTGTCCCTGCCCCACTCTTCCACATGCATCTCTGCAGCTTCCTCTGCCATCCCGATGTGTCCCTGCAGCCCCTGCCCCCATCTCCAGTCTGTGACACACACATACCTAGCAGCCCTGTGTGCCCCACTCTGTCCTAACCTGACTCCACAGGAGAGTGCTATGATTAACTTCTTTCTAATCCTGGGGGAATTCTGTGCCACTGGGCACGCACAGAATTCCACACCCCTGAAAATACATTCTACTCCAAAAGTGCTGCAATTCCACCTTTTGCCCACCCGAGGCTGCTGTGGTGCCAGAACAGCTGGTTGCATTCCTGTCCGGTTATATGCCATCATGTGTCAGCAATGCCCCTCTGCCATATACAATGGCCAAACCGGACAATCTCTATGCGAAAGAATAAATGGACACAAATCTGACATCAGGAATCATAACATTCAAAAACCAGTGAGAGAACACTTCAACCTGTCTAACCACTCAGTGACAGACTTGAAGGTGGCAATTTTGCAACACAAAAAACTTCAAAAACAGACTCCAAAGAGAGACTGCTGAACTAGAATTAATATGCAAATTAGATACAATTAACTTAGGTTTAAACAGAGATTGGGAATGGTTGGGTCGTTACACTAATTGAATCTATTTCCCCATGTTAAGTTCTCCTTACACCTTCTATGCGTCATCTTGATTATCACTTCAAAAGTTTTTTTTTTCTCATCTCAATTGATTGGCCTCTTACAGTTGGCATGGCTACTTCCACCTTTTCAAGTTCTCTGTATGTCTAAATACCTTCTTTCTGTGTGTTCCATTCTATGCATCCAAAGAAGTGGGCTGTAGCCCACAAAAGCTTATGCTCCAATAAATTTGTTAGTCTCTTAAGGTGCCACAAGTACTCCTGTTTTTTTAAGTGACCATAGGTGTTAGCAAACAGGAGTTTTGCGAGGGAATTTAGAGAGGAGGCATGGAAGCCAGATACACCTAACAAATGTACTCAAAACTTAGGCAATAACCCTCTCTTCCCCCCTCCCCCCAACCCCGCCCTCAAAGAACAAACAAAATAAACCTGCAAGAGCAAAAATAATGTAACAGAAGTTCAGCAGCAGAGTGGAAGCTATCTAGTTTATTGCACTGAATGCAGCCTGTACGATTACCTGTGGCCAGGTGGTGTAAGAGTGTATTCTGTGCAAGCAACTCATGGCCCTCGAGGATGAAGTTTGGGCTCTTTAAACCAGAGTAGCTGTACTGGAGGAGCTAAGGGAAACAAAGATAGTAGATGAGATTTTTAAGGCTGCAGTAGAGTGGTCCCACTCCCAATCTGACAGTCTCTGTTCTGTTAAGGAGGATGAAAGTCTTGGGGGAGAAGAACAATCACATAATAAGGATCCTCATTTCAAATGATGTCCCTGTATCCCCTCGCACTGAGGATACCTTTCCGGGGAGATAACCCCAATTAGGAAGAGACAGGTGATAGTAATGGAGGATACAATTATTAGAAATATAGAAAGTTGGGTTTGTGATGACTGGGGGAACCACATGGTGAATTGTCTTATGGGCACTAAGGTCGTGGACCTCTTGAGACATTTAGATAGTCTGATGTGCAGTCCTGGGGAGGAGCCTGTGGTCATGGTACATGTAGGTACCAGTGACATAGGGAAAGGTAGGAGAAAGGTCCTGTAAGCCAAATTTATGCTTCTAGGTAAGAAATTAAAGTCCAGGACCTCCATAGTAGTATTCTCCAAAATGCTTCCAGTTCCATGCACAGGCCCTATTAGATAGGCTGAACTGCAGGGTCTCAATGCATGGATGACTATGTTGGGAGGAGGGATTTAGGTTTATTAGGAACTAGGGAACCTTTTGGGAAAGGAGGAGCTTTTACAGGCAGGATGGGCTTCACCTAAACCAAAAGGGAACCAGACTACTGGCATGTAAAACTAAAAAGGTCTTAGAGGAGTTTTTAAACAAAGGGCTGAGGGAAAGCCATCAGGTACGAAGGAGCACATGGTTCAGACAGAAAGATACATCACTTAGGGGAGGACTTATTAAAGGGGATAGTCTATATCAGTGGTTCTCAACCAGGGGTCCGGGGCCCCCTGGGGGGCCGTGAACAGGTTTCAGGGGGTCTGCCAAGCAGGACCAGTGTTAGAATTGCTGGGGCCCAGGGCAGAAAGCCCAAGCCCCCCCACTCAGGACTGAAGTCCAGGGCCCTGAGCCCTACCATGCGGGGGCTGAAGCAGAAGCTTGAGCAACTTAACTTCATGGGGGCCCCTGTGGTGTGGGGCCCCAGGCAATTGTCCGGTTTGCTACCCCCTAATGCTGGCCCTGGCTTTTATATGCAGAAAACAGTTGTGACACAGGTGGCCTATGGCGTTTTTATAGCATGTTGGAGGGGACCTCAGAAAGAAAAAGGTTGTGAACTCCTGGTCTATATCTTTGTAAAGAGAGGAGGATAGAAGTTGATAAAGTTCACATAAGAATTGAGGAGAAACAGTCAAACGAGAGAATCCGATTCAGTTACATTACATGAAGGCAGACAACTAATTATTGACAAATTTTATAAGTACTTGTATACAAATGATAGAAATACTAAGCGTGAGCTTGAGTGCCTGGTGTTAGATGAGTATATTGATACAATAGATATCACAGAAATTTGGTGGAATGATGATAATCAATGGAACATGGTAATAAAGGATACAAAATATGTAGGAATGACAGTAGGTCATGCCGGTGGGGAAGTGGCAATACATGTGAAAGAAAGCATAGAGTCAAATATAGTAAAAATCTTGAATGAATGAAACAGTACCATAGAATCTCTATGGATAGAAATTCCATGCTTGAATAATATGGATAGCAGTAGGAATATGCTACTGACCAGGATGGTGATGGTGATTGTGAAATGCTTAGGGTGATTAGGCTATAAAAATAGTTTCAGTAATAATAATAATAATAGGGAATTTAAACTATCCTCATACTGACTGGGTGAATGTCACCTCAGGATGGGATGCAGAGAGAAAATTTCTAGACACCATTAATGACTGCTTCTTGGAGCAACTCATCCTAAACCCACAAGGGGCGAGGTAGTTCTTGATTAGTAATAAGTGGGGCACAGGGTCTGGTCCAAGAAGTGACTATAGATGAACTGCTCAGTAATAGCAACAATGATATAATTAAATTTAATATCTTTGTAGGGGGGAAATACTAAAGAAACCCACCACAGCAGCATTTAATTTAAAAAAGGGGATCTACACAAACAGGAGGAAGCTAGTTACGTGGAAATTAAAAGGAACAGTCAAAAGAGTGAAGTGCCTGCAAGCTACATAGAAACTATTTAAAAATACCATAATAGAGGCTTAAACTGTGTACCCCCACATTTTTTTTAAAAAAAGGTAAGAGGACCAACAAAATACCACCCTCGCTAAACAGAGTGAAAGAGATGGTTAGAGGCAAAAAGCCTTCAAAAATTGAAGGTCAGATCCTATTGTGAAAAACAGAAAGGACTTTCCAGAGTTTATGCTCAAGTATAAACTATAATTAGGCAGGCCAAAAAAGAATTTCAAGAGCAACTAACAAAAGACACACAAAATAACAGCAAAAATTGTTTTAAGTACATCAGTAGCAGGAAGCCTGCCAGACAATCAGTAGGACCACTGTATGATTGAGGTGCTAAAGGAGTGCTTAAGGCAGACAAGGCCATTGCAGACAAGCTAAATGACTTCTTTGCATAGGTATTCACTGAAGAGGATGTGAGGGAGATTCTTAGGTGCCACATCTGAGGAACTATATTTGAGAATGAGGTGTCAACATAGATTTTGAAACAAACTGATAAACAGTAATAAATCACCAGGACCAGAGGTATTCACCCAATAGTTCTGAAGGAACTCAAGTGTGAAATCGCAGAACTACTAAATGTTACATAATCTTATCACTTAAATCAGTTTCTGTACCAGATGACTGGTGGATAGCTAGTGAAATGCTGATTTTTTAAAAAGAAAAAGTTTCCAGAGGCAATCCTGACAATTACAGGCCGGTAAGCTTAATTTCAGTACCAGACAAATTGTGTGACGCTATAGTGAAGAAAAGAATTATCAAACACACACACGAACACAATATGTTTGGAAAGAGTCAATATATCTTTTGTAAAAGGAAATCATGCCTCACCAATCTATTAGAATTTTTTGAGGGTGTCAACAAAGGTGGACAACAGTGATCCAGCTGATATAGTGTAGTTGGACTTTCAGAAAGCCTTTGACAAGATGCTTAAGCATAGTAAGCAGTCATGTGATAAAATGAAAGGTCCTCTCATGGATCAGTAACTGATTAAAAGATAGGAAACAAAGAGTAGGAATAAATGGTCATTTTTCACAGTGGAGAGATGTAAATAGCAGGCTCCCCCAAGGATCTGTACTGGAACCTGTGCTTTTCAGCGTATTCATAAATGATTGGGAAAAGAGGGTAAACTGAGGTGGCAAAGTTTGCAGAGGATACTGAACTATCAAGATAGTTAAGTCCAAAGTTGACTGCGCAGAGTCACACACAACTGAGTGACTGGGCAACAAAATGGTAGATGAAATTCAATGTTAAGTGCATAGTAAAGCTACACTGGAAAACATAATTCCCAACTATATGTATGAAATGATGGGGTCTAAATTAGCTGTTAGCACTTAAGAGATTTTGCAGTCATTGTGGCGAATTCTCAAAAACATCTGCTTAATGTGCAGCAGAGGTCAAAAAAGCTAATAGGATATTTGGAACCAATAGGAAAGGGATAGATAATAAGACTGTAAATATCATAATGCCATTATATACGTCCACACCTTGAATACTGCTTGCAGTTCTGGTTGCCCTGCTTTAAAAAAGATATATTAGAAATAGGGCTGTCCAAACTATTAAAAAATTAATTGCGATTAATTGTGCGATTAAAAAAAATAATCGTGATTAATTGCACTGTTAATAGAATACCATTTAAATATTTTTTGATGTTTTCTATACTGTCAAATACAATATATTGATTTCAATTACAACACGGGATGCAAAATGTACAGTGCTCACTTTATTTTTGATTACAAATATTTGCACTGTAAAAAAACAAAAATAGTATTTTTCAATTCATGTAATAGAAGTACTGTAGTGTAATCTCTATCATGAAAGTTGAACTTACAAATATAGAATTATGTACAAAAAATAACTATTAAAAATAAAACAATGTAAAACAGCAGGAGAGATTTAATTCTTCCCCAAGGAGTTCAGTCACATTTAAATAAGGTATTTTTTTTTAACGAGCATCATCAGCATAGAAGCATGTCCTCTGGAATGATGACTGAAGCTTGAAGGGGCATACAAATGTTTAGCATATCTGGCACATAAATACCTTGCAATGCTGGCTACAAAAGTCCCATGCAAACGCCTGTTCTCACTTTCTGGTGACACTGTAAATAAGACGACGACACTATTATCACCTGTAAATGTAAACAAACTTGTTTGTCTTAGCAATTGCCTGAACAAGAAGTAGGACTGAGTGGACTTGTAGGCTCTAAAGTTTAACATTTTTGTTTTTGAGTGCAGTTATACAACAAAAAAACCTACATTTGTAAGTTGCATTTTCATGATAGGGATTGCACTATAGTACTTGTATGAGGTGAATTGAAAAATGTTATTTCTTTTGTTTCTTTTTTACAGTGCAAATATTTGTAATAAAAAATTATAAAGTGAGCAGTGTACATTTTGTATTCTGTGTTGTAATTGAAATCAATATACTTGAAAATGTAGAAAAACATCCAAAAATATTTAATAAATTTCAGTTGGTATTCTGTTGTTTGAGTGCAATTAAAACTGATTAATCGCGATTAATTTTTTTAATCATAATTCTTTTGAGTTAATTGCATGAGTTAACTTCGATTAATTGACAGCCCTAATTAGAAATGGAAAAAGTACAGAGAAAGACAACAAAAAATTATTAGGAGTATGGAATAACTTCCATGTGAGGAGCGATTAAAAAGGTTGAGATTGTTCAGTTTAGAAAAAAAGAGGTCTAAGGTGGGATGTGATAGAGATCTATAAAATCCTAAATGGTGTGGTGAAAGTGAATAAGGAAGTGTTATTTACCCAATCGCTTAACAGAAGAACCAGAGCTCACCCAATGAAATGAATAAGCAGCAGCTGTAAAACAAACAAAAGGTACTTCTTCGCACAATGGACAGTCAACCTGTGGAACGTTGCCAGGGGATGTTGTGAAGACTAAAACTATAACTGGGTTCAAAAAAGAATTAGGTAAGTTCATGGAGAATAGGTCTATCAATGGCTATTAGCCAAGATGGTCAGGGATGCAACCCATGTTCTGGGTGTCCCTAAACCACTAACTACCAAAAGCTAGGACTGGATGACAGTATGAATCACTTAATGATTGCCCTGTTCTGTTAGTTCCCTCTGAAGCATCTGGCACTGTCCACTGTCAGACAACAGGATACTGGGCTAGATGGACCATTGGTCTGTCACAGCGTGGCCATTCTTTTATACCTGGTACAGTAAACCAACTCTCTAGCTGACCAAAAAAACTCCCAGTTTCAACTTATCCTTCATTGGAGGTTACTGTATCCCCATTGGCAGACATCCAAAATGTTTGTCTTCTGTCTGTGAAGGGCATAGAGAGGAATGTTCTAGTTGTAATTTTTTTCTCCAAACAAACCCCAAAGGTGAGGATTGCTAACATAAAGCTTCTTCTATTAGATAAATCAATAAGACCAGCTTTAGACCTGGGCAAACAAGATCCTTCTGGATCTCAACACTTCTCTTCTAAATGTGCCTCAGTGAGCACTGGCTCTGTGAACTTGTCAGGCTCCTGTTTCCTCTTCAAAGTATTCCTCGGCTGCTTTTGTTCACAAGTCATCTGCAATGTCTGAATGGGGTAAGATGCAGCACTGCTTTGCTAAAGAGCACAGATGTGGCTCACTGTTCTAGGGGATAGAGTAAAAGAGAGTAAAGAATTTCTTCATTTCACTTTAAAAAAAAAAAAAAAAAGGCAGCTCAAGACTTCGCTTCTAGGTCCTTCTGTTACCCATAGAGACTGCAATAGCCATATTCTGGTACAATCTAAGAATTAACTTTAAGATGCAATATTTATAGACTGCCTCCTGTGTTCTTGGTACGAATAATTGGGCTTTCTGCTCCAGTACCGACTCTTTTGGTATTGACTTATTTGGCACTATCTACTCTGATGCCAACAATTTTTATTCTGTTACTCGTGGTATTGAAGTTTATAATACCAGAAGATTTAGCTATGTTGTCCCTGCAAGATTCTTCCCTATTATCTCATATAGTGAAAACTTCCTCACCCATACCAGTCACTGCAGAACTGGAGCCATCTTCATTGTCATTATGGGCTCTCCCTGAGGCCATCAAACCTTTTCAAGGTCTTTACTCCTCCTGTAGAGGGGTGTTTGTTCTTTTTCAGAGTATAATGGAGGGGAATCACTAACATTCTCCCCAAGACTTCAATCCTTTGACTCCTACGCTTTGGATAGGGATTTGAGGGCCAGAAGTCACCACAGTAGGCACAAGGTCTATAGGGAAGGACATCCAGTATAGTATTCCTCACCCTAGCCATACACTCATTATCCCTGTGGTCGTCATTAATGTCGCTACTGGTCAATACAAAGTATTTACCACACCAGGCAACCCTACTCCTGTTTTTACCCAGAGCTTTCCCCAGAGAGAGATCCATGATTACTTTTGCATAGCCCTCTCAAGCATTGTATGTGAACTAATGTAGCTACAGGTTTCTGATAATTCAGTAGATAGGTACTGCACTTTAACTTCTGTGGCTATTGTGATGTTGCACTCTATATAATTTTATGAAACTATGCTAATGAGTTTAAATATAATGTAACTGGAATATGCTTCATGCAAATGTGTCTTGCAAATTATCATTACAAAGCTTATAATCTACTGAGTCTGGTCATCCTATTTTTATAAATGTACCCCTCTTGTATCTGAAACTAGAAATATGAAATATAACTGAGGGCCTATTGTAATTATGCAATGTGTGGGCCATTAATGGTGGTTTGGAATCTTGATGACTCTCATTAACAAGGACAATTGTCTGCAGATGGCTCTGTTTTACTTGTAAGTCTCCCAGTGTACATCTGTGCTGGCAAGTGGATAATGAAGACTTACAGTGACATGTGATCATGTCACCTGAACTGGAATCCACCTTTAACCTGGTGCTTTTCCATTGAGAAGGAGGGGGTGGAAACCCAGAGAGGGACAAAGGATTCCTGCCTTATGCAAAAGATATATAAATGGGACTGGATATATAAACATAACAAAGGGGGTAGCCATCATGAGGAATCCCCTAGCCACCACCTGAGCTGGAACAAGGGCTATACCAGGGGAAAGGACCGTGCCCAGACTAGGAAGGCATCCAGCCTGTGAAATGAACTTATTGAAACAGATCTCAGGGTAAGATTTTATCTGCACTCAGTTGTATTACTGTATTAGGCTTAGATTTGTGTGTTTTATTTTACTTGGTAATTTGCTTTGTTCTGTCTGTTACTACTTGGAACCACTTAAATCCTACTTTCTGTATTTAATAAAATCACTTTTTACTTATTAATTAACCCAGAGTATGTATTAATACCTGGGGTGGGGGGTGCAAACAGCTGTGCGTATCTCTGTCAGTGTTATAGAGGGCGAACAATTTAAGCTTTATACAGGGTAAAATGGATTTATTTGGGGTTTAGACCCCATTGGGAGTTGGGCATCTGAGTGTTAAAGACAGGAACACTTCTGTAAGCTGCTTTCAGGTTAAGTCTGCAGTTTTGGGGCACGTGGTTCAGATCATGGGTCTGTGTTAGAGCAGACCGGCATGTCTGGTTCAGCAAGACAAGGTGCTGGAGACCCAAGCTGGCAGGGAAAGCAGGGGCAGAAGTAGTCTTGGCACATCAGGTAGCAGTTCCCAAGGGGGTTTCTGTGAACCACCTCGTCACAGTGGAGCATTAACTCCTGTGGCTATATCTTCATCAGATGAAGCCGCCATATCACCTGCTGCTTCTCTTCCTGATGACTGTAAGCTCTTCCAAGACCACCTTTGCAGGATGGCAGAGGCATTGGAAATACTAATAAAGGTTGGTCAAGAGAAATAGCATGAACTCTTGGATGTATTGCACTCCTCTTTGCCAGAAAGATTGTCTATGCCTGTGATTGAGCATCTTCTGGAGCCAGTGCAGTTGCTGTTGCAAACACCATCCTCTATCCTGCCAACTTTTAAAAAAGGCAGAGAGAAGATAGGCTTTGAGAATTTCTACACACCCTTGGCTCCAGTGTCATTCATTGGCACTGCTACTCAGGAAAGGATGAGACTGCAGAGTTCAAAACTGATACCAATGCAAAAGGAGCTGAAACATTTAGACCTCTCCAACTTAGGAAGGGAGAGCCTGATTGGCTATTCTAAGTACTTCTACTTGCATTCACACAAAGTGTCTGAATTCTTTGGCAAGATATCACAGGATTCCACATACAGATAAAATCCCTAATTGTGGAAGGAAAATTTGGTTGTGTGGCCCTCTTTACAGGCAGCAATTGATGCATCATTCCACACGTAGGTCAACGGCAATGACTGTCACTGAGAAATGCAGCGTGGCTACAGTCATTTGGGATATCCAGAGAAGTTCACAGTATAATAGAAGATCATCTTTCTGAAGGTACTGAACAGTTTAGTTCTAAAACAGAGACCTTGTTCAAGAATACTTTCTGCCTCCTTTTATCAGCCATACCAAAGAACAGCTGAGTAGCCCAGAAAGAAATAATTTAATATGCCCTCATCTACTGCTTCTGCACCTTCAATGAAGTAAATGCTAGTTGCAAAGCAACCAGTCTGACAGTCGCATCAAGAGCATTGGAAACCAAACCTAGAGGCTCTATACCCCTTTCCCATCCCATTTAGGGATTGAGTGATTTATTTTCAAGAAGCTTGGAACAATATTACCATGGTCCAGGGGGATATATAATTAATTGAAACTGGTCTTCTATTCAGATTCAAGCAGTTCCTAGGTTCAACATACCTTCCCGATATGTTTTCAAAGACCCTTCTCTTAAGAGACTATTCTTGGATCAATAGAAGTTCCTTATCAGTACAGGGGGAATGGTTTAGTCCCATTACTTTTTAGTTTTCAAGAAGACAGGAAGATAGCGCTCTATTCTGGACTCATTGCCTTTTGATGGTTGTTTCAAGTTCAGAATGGTTAACGCTAGCCTCACCAAGCCCTACGGTAGATCCTCAAAATTAGTTTGCCGGCTCTTAACCTCAAGGAAATATATTTTCATATATTGATCCATGCAGCACACAGAAATAATTAAGATTTGTTGGGGGGATGTCATGCTCTGTACAGAGTACTGCCTTTTGGTTTATCAGTAGACCCTAAATCATTCACAAAATGTCTGGCAACAGTAGCTGAGCACATTTGAGGGAACCTAGGCATTTTAGCAAGAAGAACGAGGAGTACTTGTGGCACCTCAGAGACGAACACATTTATTTGGGCATAAGCTTTCGTGGGCTAAAACCCACTTCATCAGATGCATGGAGTAGAAAATAGAGTAGAAAGATTTTATTTTTATTATAAAATACACAGAGAGAGAGAGAGAGAGAACATGAAAAGATGAGGGTCTCCATACCAACGCTATCAAGACAAATCAATTAAGGAGGGCTATTAGCAGCAGGAGAAAAAAAACCTTTTGTAGTGATAATCAGGATGGCCCATTTCAAACAGTTGACAAGAAGATGTGAGTAACAGTAGGGGGGAAAATTAGCATGGGGAAATAGTTTTTTAGTTTGTTTAATGACCCATCCACTCCCAGTCTTTATTCAAGCCTAATTTAATGGTGTCCAGTTTGCAAATTAATTCCAGTTCTGCAGTTTCTCATTGGAGTCTGTTTTTGAAGGTTTTTTTGTTGAATTGCGACTTTTAGGTCTGTAATTGAGTGTCCAGGGAGGTTGAAGTGTTCTCCGACTGTTTTTTGAATGTTATAATTCTTGACGTCTGGTTTATGTCCATTTATGTACATGGTGGAGGGGCATTGCTGGCACATGATGACATATACCACATTGGTAAATGTGCAGGTGAACAAGCCTCTGGTGTGGCTGATGTGATTAGATTAAATTCTTCTCAGCAAGTCACAAACAGTGCATGTCACATTGTACAGACCTTTGCTGCTTTGGTGCTCAGTATCAACAAAGAAATCTTCATTAGTGCTGATTCAGAAGATAAAATTTATAGGGGTTCTGTTAGCCATAAGAACAGCATACTGGTCAAACCAAAGGTCCATCTAGCCCAGTATCCTGTCTCCCGACAACGGCCAATGCCAGGTGCTTCAGAGGCAATGAACATCACAGATAATCATTAAGCAATCCATTCCTGGGTTCTGGCAAACAGAGGCTAGGGACACCATCCCTATCCATCCTGGTTAATAACCATTGATGGGCCTATCCTCCATGAACTTACCTAGTTCTTTTTTGAGCCTTGTTAGTAGGCTTGGCCTTCACAATATTCTCTGGCAAAGAGTTGCACAGGTTGACTGTGTGTTGTGTGAAGAAATACTTCCTTTTGCTTTAAATCTGCTGCCTATTTAATTTGGTTACCCCTAGTTCTTGTGTTATGAGGAGAAGTAAATAACACTTATTTACTTTCTCCACACCAGTCATGATTTTATAGACCTCTATCATATCCCCCCTTAGTCGTCTCTTTTCCAAGCTGAAAAGTCCCAGTCTTATTAATATCTCCTCATACAGAAGCTGTTGCGTACCCCTAATCATTTTTGTTGCCCTTTTCTGTACCTTTTCCAATTCCTTTTTTGAGATGGGGCAACCAGATCTGCACACAGTATTCAAGATGTTGGCGTACCATGGATTTATATAGAGGCATTATATTTTCTGTCTTTTAATCTATCCCTTTCCTAATGATTCCCAACATTCTGTTCACTTTTTTGACTGTCGCTGCAGGTTGCATGGATGTTTTCAGAGAATTAGCCACAATGACTCCAAGATCTTTCTTGGGTGGTAACAGCTAATTAAGACCATGTCATTTTATACGGTTAGTTGGGATTGTTTTCCAGTGTGCATTACTTTGCAATCATCAACATCGAATTTCATCACCATTGTGTTGCCCAGTCACCCAGTTTTGTGAGATCCGTTTGTAACTCTTCACAGACTCGATCTGAATCAAGTTTGACACTGTCAGACCATAAATCAGTCAGAGAAACCCACAAATGCAGATAAGAATGTTAGGCCATATGGTCTCTACACATTTGTGATTCAAGATGCCAGACTGTGCCTCCATTATTTGCAAGGGTGGTTGAAATCCACCTGTTGCCTAAGGTAACATCACCTAGACATGCCAGTTCAGATTCCACAAGAATTTGTCATATTGTTAAATTGGTGGAAGAACCCAGATGCAGTTTGTAAGAATGTTCCATTTTCTCCAGCTCTATCCACAAACATATTAGTAACAGATGCTTTCAATCTGGGATAGGGAGCTCATTTCAACCATCGCAAGGGCTAAGAACTGTGGGCGTGTGAAGATAGTCACCTGTACATCAACATATTAGAACTCAGAGCAGTCTACCTAGCATGTGTGACTTGACTTGCCTTGAATGAAAGGAAGACAGTTTCGGTATAATGGCAGGCATTACCACAGTGCTGTTTACATAAACAGACAGGAATTAGCCAGATTTCTCCTTTATGCCAGGAGGTGATTCACCTGTGAAACTTCAGCAAGTAACAGTCATAACTTTTTATCTGCTAGGATTACAGTATATATTGTTGGATCCTCAGACAGTTTTCTGACAATGATCAAAACTCTATCATTCAAAGAGTATTTTGTGACTGGGGTCATCCAAACATAAACTTGTTTGCCATGGAAAAGAACAATGTCAAACCTTTCTTTGAGAGCAGATTGGAATCCCCTATCTTGAGCAGATGCATTCCTCATGCTGTGGACTCCAGGGGTGATGTATGCATACCCTCTAATCCCTCTGATTCTAAGGGTGATGAGAAAACAATTTAGGACCTTTTTCTTTCCCTTTTCTGTTCCTTTCTGTACACAGAGTTCTTCTTCAGGTCTCTGAAATTTGTAAAGCAGCATCTTGGGGATCAGCACTTCCAGTTACTAAGCATTATTCTTTTTAAGAGGCATCTAGATCTGATGCTCATTTCGGTAGATCTGTGTTGCAATCCTTATTTAAGTAGATCTGAACAACCACCACCTTTATATCAGTCACTACTTGCAAGAATGGCATATACGTGGACAAGCACTCAGAAGGAAAAAGTTACTTTCTTTACAGTAACTGTTGTTCTTCAAGATGTTGTCTGTGCATATTCCACAACCTGCCCTTTTTTCATGCTTTTGCAAAGTCCTATACCTTCTAAATCCTGTACTGGGCAAAGCAACTGACACAGCTGACCCCCCACTCTGCCCTTTATGCCTGTGGGTGGAGAAGACATGAAGACACTCAGGGCACACGGGCAGACCCAATGGCTAGTGCTGGCCAAAGTAATCTGAGGTCAAGCACATGGGTATATGCGCACCAAGGGTGGGAAACATAATACCTGCTGTAAGGTAAGCAATGATTTTTAATCTAATCTGGCACCACAAGCTCTAAAATGTCTTAAACATAATCACATTGTTATTCCATAACTTCTCTAGAGGTCAGAATTCAGACTGAGTGCCCTACCTGTGCACTTCCATAACATGTTTGGTTTACTGTTAAGTGTAACTTTTAATTAGAATATCCTGGATCTATAACACTTGGTTTTGGGATAATTGTGTCTGTTGCCTATTATTTTTAAGTTTCTGATGCCTGCTTTTGTCCTAACTCCATTGTAATCTAGAGTGTGAGTGTGTGTGTGTGTGTGTGAGAGAGAGAGTGAGATTATAGACTGCTTTTTGCATCTGATTTGAACTATGTTAGCAGATCAGTATCAGAAAAATCTTCTTTGAAGTAATTTTTCTAAAGAATGTAAGTATACTAAGTAATATTTTTGGCAGTAGTAGAGGAGCTCTAGTTATTGAGACAGTTATGTTTGTCAACCAATAAACTACTTGGGTGTTTTGCCTCTGAAGGTGGGCATATTGAGTGAGGAATGCAGTTTACTGTGTAGTGGTTTGTGGTCCTGTTGCCAGTCTCTATATTCTGTATTGGTTGCTGGAACTTCAAGATATTTGGTTAAATTGATTGTTTAATCTTCTGATTTGTACTTGCAGAACTGGGAAACTTCAAGCCTCCCTGTGACAGTGCACAACACTCTGTTAAGAAAGAGAGAATCATGACACCAAAGTCAGAATCCTCTTCATCTAAAGAAATGCCTTCTCTGAAGGTTCCTAAGAGCAAATCAGTCTATTGTATACATTCATCACATACAGAGGAAAGGTAGGTCTTTCTCTTCTCCATCTTTTACTGTCTCCTATGAGTATAACAATTGGGTCAGGAAATGCTGGTGAGGTTAGAGCACTGCTGTCATGTAGATTAGCACTCTGGAAATTTGTCAGGCTACTAAAGTGCTTGCTCTGCAGTTAACTTAAAGTTACAAAGCTTGTTCTTCTTTGAGTGCTTGCTCATGTCGATTTCATTCTAGGTATATGCACGCCCACATGCACAGTAATCAGAGATTTTTGCCTTATTGGTATCAGTAGGGTCGGCAGTGGTACCCCCTGGAGTGCTGCACTCGTGTGTCAGTATATTAGGTGCCGCTAGGCCTTCGCCCTCTCAGTTCCTTCTTACCGCCCATGATGGTTGGTTGGAGCACCTTTTTCCCCTTGCCTAGGAAGTAGTTAGTGGTTCTCTCCTTCTTTCCAAAAGTCGGAAGAAAAGCACAAATTGCACTCTCTGAACATCAGGACAAAGTCCTGGCCTTTTACACTGAAAGGACTAAGCCATTCCATAAGCCAACGCAGTTGTTCATCACGGTGGTGGACAGGATGAAAGGTCTTCTGGTAACTGCCCAGAGAATTTCATCCTGGATCGCTTCCTGCATCTGTTTCTGCTATGATCTGGCAAAAGTGCCTTCACCAATAATTGTAACCACCCACTTGACTAGGTGCCTCAGCGGTGGCATTCCTGGCTCAAGTGCCTATTCAAGATATCTGCAGGTCTGCTGCCTCGTCATCCATCCACATGTTTACGTCTCATTATGCACTTACCCTGCAGGCCCAAGATGATGGCTTCAGTAAGGCAGTGTTGCAAGCCGCATGACTGTGAACTTCAAGCCCACCTCCAGGGCTACTGCTTGTGAGTCACTTAGAATGGAATCAGCATGAGTAAGCACTCAAAGAAGAAAAAAGTTACGTTACCTACCTTTCGTAACTTTGTTTTTCAAGATGCATTGCTCATATCCATTCCATTACCCGCGTCCTGCCCCTCTGTCGGTGTTGTCAGCAAGAAGGAACTGAGAAGGGCATAGGGTTGGCGGCGCCTAATATACTGACACATGAGTGTGGCACTCAAGGGGGCACCACAGCTGACCCTTCGGATACTGCTAAGGCACCAGCAGCTGGAGGGAGGAGTCCTAGGGGGTCCCCTGGCACCAGCTGCTCAGGCAGTCCCCAGGGCCAGCCACATCAGCCGCTGCTCAGGCGGTGCCTGGGGCCATTCCAAGGCAAACTTGTGGCACCATTGCATCTGTGGGGTTTTCAGTTCATAGAAATGTTTAATATTTTCTGTGAACATACTAAACTTTGTCTCAGTCCTGTGGCATTGAGTTCCACAGATTACTTGTGCATTGTGTTTTTAAAAAAAAACAAACGTTTTTATAGGTTTTAAATGCACTGAACTTCCCTCTGTTCTTGCATTGAGAGAGGGTAAACAAATGAACCTTATTACCTTCTCTATAGCATTCATTTAAATACCTCTCTTATACTCCCTCTTATTGCCTATTATCTAAACAACTCTAATATTTTCAGTCTGACCTGAAATGGAAGTCTTTTCACACCTCTAATCATTTTGTCACCTGTCTCTGAACTGCCTCTTTTTGCTGTATCCCTTTATAGGCAGGGTAACTGAAACTGAAGAAAGTATTTTAGGTGCTGACATACCATTTGATTTATATGATGATATTGGAACTTATAGATTTTTAAGTCTTAAAGGGATCAGTATGTCAGCTAGTCCTTCCTCCTGCCTCACACACGCAGTAAACTCTCTGCTAATTCTATAATTTCTGTTTGAGCTATATAGTTTCTTTTAGAAAGGTATCCAGTCTTAAGAAGAAAAGCTTCAAGTAATGGAGAATCTGTAGGTAGGGTATATTTTTTTTAGTCTGAATTTGTCTAGTTTTTGCTTCTAATCCTTTTTCTGCCTTTGCCCTTTAGATTAAAGAGCTATCTAGTATTAGATCTTTGTTAAATTTCTCTTGGATAAACTATTTTTTTTATTTAGTCTCTCACTATAACGCAGGATCATACTTGTTCTTCAGGTGCTTGACCCTCTGTGTAGTGCATGTACTCTGTGCCCAGGACTGGAGATTTTTTTCCCTAGGAGTGTCTCTTTGGTCTACTTGGGCACCTGCACTCTTTGTGCTTCATACTGAGGGTTTTCAGGGGTTGCTGCCAGACTGCTGCTATCTTTCCTTGCTTCTTACCACTCATTATTTAGGATGGAGTGTCAGTGTTTATGCTGACTTCTTCAGCTTTTTCCTGTAAATAAATTGTACATAATTTTTAGTACTTAGTTGGCTTTAATTATTTAGTCTAGTTAATTGAGAGATATTTGGGGTTCATTTTCCTAAAATTCGGAGAAGCGATTCTTCTTAAAAAGAAGGCATTTTGCTTCTTCCAGTGGGAGCAGGGAAAGAGTGCCAAGGATCCTCCACTTCAAAAACTGCATCAACTGCCACAAACTCTTCCTGGTCACAGTCTATTATGATGTCTGTCTGTACTGCCTGGGGAAAACCACATCCAGACCAGGTGCAGCAGGACAAAGCAGTCAAGGAAGTTTCAAGTCTGAAAACTCCTCATGGAGAGGCCCACGAGAGCATGGACAGCTGACAGGAGAGAGACCCTCTTCCCACAACCCAGTACATTGACCTGAAAAAGGTAGGAGCAGCCCATTGAGCTTAGCTCCAGATAGTTCCAGGCCTCCACAACCTCTCCCAGCTGGCTCCAAGAGCCTTGAGCAAAGCCAAGGCAAATGGGGAGGAAAGGGAGAGACAAGGACTCCAATAAGAGAAAGAGGGAGCTCCATATCTGAGCCCTCGAAGAGGCAAATGTCCCCATCTCCTACCAAGCCAGGAAAGACCTCGTGCTCTGGAGTGGGACTGTCTGATATCAGGACAGACCAGCCTGGTACTTCATTGAAGGGCAAGACTGTGTCAAGTCCTGGTACTGGGAGTAGTATTTTGACACCAACAACAGCCGCTGTGTTGGCACTGCCAGATCTGGCACCCTTTGTGTTTTCAAGGTGCGGTTAAGCTACCACAATACCGGTCGTCAATACCATCAATGAGTAGAGGCAGGTGATCACCACCTCCTCAGATACTGAGACCTCCCCCGTTTTGGATCTGAGGTCAGAGTCAGAAGATGGAGATGAGTATGCCCCATGTTCTGACTATTCCCTGAGGGGCACCTCTGGAGGCAAAGCTCATACAGTGTGTCAAGAGTCTCCAGCGTACTCCTAAAAGAACAGATGACCCTCACTTTACCTATTGGTACCCATCACCCTGGGGCCAGGCACCAAGGTCTGAAGTCCCACAATGACAGTATTGGGGCCCAGAAGACCTGTGATGCTAGTACCCTCCCCAACAGCCACAATAACTGGAATAGGCGAACACCACGCCGGTGATTCTCTCGTCGTCCTCTCCAGATGAGGTGGTGATTCCAGCTTTCCTGCCAAATTCAAAGGCTCCTAAGGCTTTCCAGGACTTGCTCAGAATGGTACAAATTCCTTTGGAAGAGGTCCATGAAGTCACAGACTGCTAGACATCCTGGGCAGCTCTGGACTGAGTAGACTGGCACTTCCAATCAACTATGCCACCCTTGAACCTGCCAAGACACTTAGCAGATGCTTGCCACAGTTCCATCAGTATCCAAGTGGGCTACAAAGAGGTATTGCGTACCTATGAAAGGGTCAGAATACCTATTCTTATAGCTGCCTCCGAACTTCCTGGTAAGTAAGCACCAACAAGCCAGGTCTACTCCCCGGGACCAGGAAGCAAAGATGTATCTCTGTGGGAGGAAGGCATCCTTGTCGGCCTCCCTCCAGTTTTGAGTTTAAAACTGTCAAGCGCTGATGGCCAAATATATTATCATCTCTGACAAGCTGACAGGTTTTGTTGATAAGGTTCCTCAGGACAGTAAGGAGCAGTTTCAGGCCCTGATTAACAAGGGAAACTGGTGACTATCTTCTTCCTTCCCCACCCCTCACCACCTCTTCCCATCATTCAGGATGTAAAGTTGCTCCTTCAACTGGGGGAATGAAACTAGCAGCAAGGGGGAAAGAGTTCTACTCAAGGTACTCCCTCATCCCCAAAAAGATGGTGAGGGGACTGAAGAATTTTGCCTGCATCTATCCTCTCATTAGATTTAGGATATTGATTCATGACCCTCAGTCTCAAAGATCCCTATTTTTACCTGAACATTCACCTGGCACACAGAAAAAGGAGGGTTTTGTGGCCAAACATTACCAGTACCAGGCGCTCTCTTTCAGGCTCTTGATGGTGCTGGGAGTTTTCACCAAGGTATTGTCGGTGGTGGCAGCTGACCTTTGTCCACAGGGGGCAGCAGTGAACTCCTACTTTAGAAGATTTCCTCCGAAAGGATTGTTTGAAGCAACCACCATGCTTCTAGATCTGTTCAAAAGACTGCATCAGGGAAAACTTGGGGAAGTCCACTCCTTATTGTGAGTCAAGAGTTGTTGCCTTGGGAGAGGCGGCTGGCATGACAATTGCAATAACATGGGGTATGAGACCTGACAGATTCAACCAGGTGCAATGTGAATGACCTGTGCCTTGTTTTATTGGATTTTCCTCAATACCCTCTGTAACTTTGGGGGGTAAGGGGAGGTGTACCTTAGGGCCCCCAGCTAACACCCGAGGAAAGCATTGCCCACGAGGCAACCCCCTCTGGAGCAGAACTCTTTGCACTTTTACTTCATATTTGACACACACAGCATTGTGGTTTGGAGACCCTCGCGCCCAAAACACCTCCTGCAGATTTTGCTTGTGCAGCTGCCACACATGTTATGTGGAGAGCTTTCTGCTCAAGGAGTATGCCATACTGTTTTGCACTCCTGGCAGATGCACAGTGGTCAGGACACTTTGCATAGGTATGGCGCAAGTTGCAGAGGGGACAGCCTCCGCACATAGCTCCAAGGAGCACAATCCTCCCTGCTTGTTAATGTAATATAGCATCATCATATTGCCTGATAACACCTAGACTGACTGGCTGCAAATGCGAGAGGAATTGTCAGAGGCCAAACTGACTGCTCTCAACTCCAACACGCTGAAGGGGAGCACAGACTCCTGAGGAGACTGTGTCCCTTGTGCAACCTGCCCCTCCATGCAAGGGGCCCCCAGCTTGTGAGGGAAGTGTCTGTGGTCAGTCTTTGTTGAGAGCATGGAACTGAACAGGACCTACGTGCACACATTTCCTCTGTCCTCCCACCAGTCAAGGGAGGTTCAGATCCTTTAGTGAACCATAACTAGTGCTGTGGATTTCTCACACTTTTTTTTTTAAATAAAAAGTAACAGAGCAGTCATGCTAAATTTACTGTTTACCATTACAGCTCTGTCTTTTTTTTTTTTTTTTTTTTAATTCAGATGAGGAGGTACTGCACATTTGCAGCAACACTACCCTGGCACTGCTATCCTAATCCCAGCTTGGGTGTGGAGAAAACGCTGGTGCCAGGGAGAAGCTACACACTCATTCACCTGCAGGCACGGGCAACTTTGTGTTCCCCTGGATGAGAGGGAGCCTGTCCCACACTCACTTCAAGTACAGGCAGCTCCTGCATCCCGCAGAGATGAACTGTGCTTCCCACTCTAGGCATTGCGACCTGGTGCACTGTGTTACAGTGATGCTCAAGTTTCTCCCTCTTCACCCCTATAATGGAGGGATGACTGGGCTGGCCCAAACTGGAGTAATGCTACAACCCTGCATTCCTGGGTGCAATGCCAAGGATGAGGAGCCAGGCCCAGGCCTGTGATATAGGAGCCACAGGAGAGGTCACTATGGGGTGAGTAATAGATGGAGAAAAAAAAAAAGGCCCACAGGTTCTGGAGCCAATCCTGATCAGAGCCCTTCTGCAAGAACAGCAAAGGCTACAAGTGCCAGCAAGACCAACAGCTGACCTCTTCAGCTCACTTGAGCTCTTACCTGCAACCAGCCGGGTAATAAGCAGGCATTTTGAGGATGCACTCAAGGGTGACCTTCCAGCCTGTGTCCTGGATTCAGCATCTCTGTTATTTTCCAACTGTTTATCCCCCTACTGCCCTGCCTGAGTCTCTGTAACATTGGACCAGTGGGTCCTCAGCACAGTAGTAGGGGGGTATACCTCCAGTTCATTTCTATCCCTCTCTCCCACTTCAGGGACTCTTCTCACGAGCATCTGCTCACCCAAGAGATGCAAGGCGTCCTGCGGGTGGGAGTCATGGAGGAAGTTTCTCTGCACTTGAAAGGGAAAGGGTTTACTCATGCTATTTTTTGATCCCAAAGACCATGTGTGTGGGGGGAGGGGGGGGAGAGTCTATGTCCTATTCTCGACCTGTGAAACCTCAACAGGTATCTCAAGAAGTTGAAGTTCCTCATGGTCTCCCTGGCCTCCATCATTCCTTCCCTGAATCCGGAACACTGGTACGCTGCCCTCAATCTGAAAGATGCTTACTTTCACATATCAATATTTCACAGACACAGAAGGTTCCTACGATTCATTGTTGGGAGTGCCCACTATCAATTCACAGTGCTCCCTTTTGGCCTGGCAATGGCACCAAGGGTGTTTATGAAGGCATGTCAATAGTGGTGGCCTACTTCAGATGTCAGGCTATCCAGATCTACCCGTACCTCAACGACTGGACTCCAGGGTCCACATCCAGCGCAGCATTGCAATGTTGCGAGCCGCTTGTCAAGCTGTGGGCCTGTTGATAAACGAACAAAAATCAACATTGGTTATGGTTCAAAGGATAGAGTTCATTGGAGTGGCCCTTGACTCTACCTGAGCCAGGGTATTCTTGCCAGAGGCCAGGTTCAGGGCAATGTCAGATCTGATCACCAGAATCACTGGCCATCTGTTCACCACTGCCCAGGTCTGTCTCAGACTATTGGGGCACGTGGCCATATGCATGTAGGAACATGCACACCTAGAATGGGATCCGCAAAGACTTCTCAAAGAACCATAGTTACTGTAAGGTAAGTAACCATTCTTTTTCATAAGACTTCTGTGACAACAAATGAGCTTTTTTTGTTGCTGCTTTTCATGCAGGTGGAATGTGTGTGGAGTGCCAGGCTGTTTCTTACAAGAGCTGTCCAACCCAGCATCCGAATATGTGAAAAATTTCAGGAAAAAAAGGGATGAATTGACACAGAAGCTCTACATTCTTTATAACAACACCATCTTTGAGCAAAAGGTAGCTTTTGTAAACACATTTCTGGACAATAAAATCACTGTTATCCTGCTAACTAGCTTTCTCTGTGAAACCATGGCCCTTTCCTTCTAGCTCACTAATTGGGATGAAGCTCAGCCTTGTAACAAGGTGCTTCTATTTAAATCAGGCTGAAAATGTGAGGGTTTTAAAAAGGGATTTATCATAAGTTTACTCTGGGAGTTATCAGTTCACGCTGAGAAAGTCTATCTCTTAATAGTCTTGTGAAGAAAGACCTCCTGATCCATTCATTACCTCAAGGACGCAAACTCCCTTCTCATTCATAATCATGTAACATCCCTAAGTAACTATATCTGTTGCTTATATGATAAATTGATTTTTAGATGCCTTGGGTCAATCTGGTCCCTTATGAAGCCTTCTGATTCTTATATGTCTAGGTAGCTGTATAGCCCCCATTGCATTGGAATGCTTCTCTTGCTCTTATGTAGCAGTGGGCCCTATTTGAAGTATGTTAAGCTGGCACCTACTCCTGTACAAGAAGCTGGAACCAAAGAGCATAGCACCACTTGATCAGCCAGCTCTCTGCAGACCAGAAGCAAGTGCTTGGCTGGATCATAGTTTGGGAACTGCTGCTGTAGCCCAGATAATTGGCACTTGGGTTAGCCTTCCCCGGCATTTCGACAGCAAAGCCAGACTCACCTTACTGAGTCCTCACTGTTTCTGCACTCACTCGTGTGTGATTCTCTGTACTGAGATGCTCTAGGAGACTTTCCCAGTCAATTACAAGAACTTGTCTGTCCTTCATGGGGAACTGTGGGAAGGATATTGGAGGACTATCAGAACTTGAGTGATTTTTGCCTGCATCCTATCTCCAGAATGGACAGGGTCCAGGGCAAGTGAAAGGGAAGCCTAGGTTTTAACCTATACCCCTACCTGTATAAGCTATCCTGCATTTAAAGCACTTCCAAATTCAGATCAAAAGTTTTTCTTGTGTGAATGGTAGAGGAGTTTGGACTAAAAACCAGGGAAGATTTCAGGTTAATTGTGCAGTGAAGACATGCACTAAGCATATCAGCAGTACTAGAATCCTGAAAGAGATGATTCCTTTCTGCTGCTATTTTGAAGCAATGAGATCAGAGATTAAGTAGTTTGATAGGATTAGAAGAAATTCTACATCCTGGCAAGGGAAAATTGTTGAGATTTTGAAAAGAGGTCTGGATAAACTGGGGACAGGTAGGTCAAATGATCTTATAAATGGCTCTGCTTGATTTGGTAGCTAAGTATTTGAAAGACAGCTATTAAGCATCAGTGAAGGACATTTAATACCTCCTTAGACAAACTCCTGGGGAAGGCTTCAACCCCCATTGTGTGTTCAGAGAATTGTTTTGGAAAATAGGGGATAAAACCCTAGATCAGGGATCTTGATGAACAGGTTGTGTGAAAGAGGGGATGGAGACATCTCTCTCTGAATACCCGAGGAAGAGATTGTCCAGCTGACCAGGGCAGGGATATCATATAAGGACTTGATTTCAAGAAATGTGAGATTTTCCTTCTTTTCTCTGCATTCTTACTTAAGTGGTATAATGCAAACAGTTCTTTTTTGGTTTACTATCACTTTCTCTGCATTTAATAAAACTTTTTAAAGAATATGGCTATTATGTGACTGTTTCATACTCTAAAGATAGTGAAGTTCTTCAGTCTCTAAGGAGAGGTGGAGAAAGCAAAGTGAGTTTCTCAGAACTAATTTCCCACTGTCTCTGTCTAAAGAGTATGAACAAAGGTGTTGTGAAGGGCTGTGGTGGTACACATACACAAGGGCAGAAGTTTAAGGATCTGAGGAAGTGAGATGAGCTGGCAGTGATGTGGTTCCAGGGGGTAGGGATGGAGGGACAAGCAGGGGCACAGCCCCCGGCCCCAGTAATCATCAGAGGCCTCTAGAGGTGGGGAGAGCCTCCTGCGCATGCCCCTGCATGGTTTAAATGCACTGTTTCATTATTTTTTGTATCAGTTGCCAGAGAAAATGGAAATCATCTGGAACAAAAAGATGCGAAAGACAGCAGGGTACTGTGTAACTGGACAAACAAAAAGTCCTGAGGCACAACGCTATGCTCGGATAGAGCTCTCAGAGAAAGTTTGTGACTCTGCAGGTAAGGGAAAGAGGATATTGAATATTAAATAAGGGGAAAGAATATTTATTCTTTCTGCATAACAGCTCTAAGATGCAACCTTTCCTATCCATCCACACAGTTAAAACTTTTATCCAAGCTCTCATCATCTCGTTCTGGAAACTCCCGCTGAGTCTCACACACACAGAGCCCCCGCAATGAGCCCCACTTCCCCTGCACCTGGACCACCCACTGAACCTCCCACACCCAGGCGCACACACCCCGCCGAGCCCCAACCACCTTCACCTGGACCCCCCTGCAGAGTCCCGTTACTGTTGCACCCAGAACCTCCCAACAAACCCCTGGGCATCCAGACACCCCCTAGCACCTGGATCCCCCACTGAGCCACTCACACCCAGATTGCCCCACACGGAACCCTTTCAACCCACACCTGGATCCCCCTACCCTAAACCCCTCCACACTTGCCCACACCTGGTACACCTGGCTCGGAGGGGCAAGGCCCTGGGATGTTGCTGGGACAGGTCCGATCCTTGCACTGTGTCAGGGTTGAGTGCAGCCTCACCGCTGAGTCTGTGTCGCGGGGGGAACTGCACAGTGATCTCCCACCTCTGTACAGCCAGTGACCTGTGCTCCCCTGTGCCATGCTGGAGCCTCCACATTTATTTAACAAATAAAATTTGCAGAATTTTAAAATATTGCATGAAGAATTTTTAATTTTTTGGCACAGAAATTTTAATTTTTTGGTGCAGAATGTCCTCGGGAGTAACTGTTATACTGTGTTCACTTCTCAGAGACTTTGATCCCTTTGGCCGAAGTACTCAGCTTGCAAGTGTTCTGGCCCCTTGTATCTGTCCAGAGATGGATGCCAAGATGGCTGCTGCTTCTCTCCATGTATCTTCCCAAACTCAGTGTTTTGTCCCCAGACTCAGGATAATCTGATGATGTTTTTTCCTGCCTGTGGATCTCCCATCCCCTTGCTGATTGATGTGTAAATAGGGTTTCCATTGTGTTTGGTCACATCTTGTTTAATTTAATTGGAGATGTGTAGATACTCCCTTCCCTCCTTTCTGAGGGAAAAACTGTTTCTCCCTGTGTTTGGTCACAGCCTTTAAAGCATATCATCAGTAAGTATCCACAATTCCTCATATAGTGCTAATGCAGACACTTCACAATGCTATTAGTCGTCATTATGTCACAGGCTTTCATAAAAGACATTACTCAATGCATTTTTTATAATACAGCAATATTATATACAATCAGTTGATTCAATTGCTTATCACTGGAGGGGCAAATCCCCATAAGAGGCTGTCTCCCCAACTCGCTAAGTTGATGGCTTTGTTGATCTTTTATCTAAATGCTCCTTCATTATCTCAACCTGAAACAACTATACACTCATTTGTTTAGGGCAGATGGGGATTATGCATTCCTTGCCAAACTCATTTTAAAACCATAATTCTAACATACCTCTTTGTACACCTCATATACACACTACTCCTGGGGGAATCCTGTGCCTAAAAATTCTGTGCATAATATTTTAGAATTCTGCATATTTTATTTGTCAAAATAACACAATATGATCACTCCAGATTCAATTATTTGGGTAACTTATTTCTATGTACATGTCAACAATACAGACAACAGCAAAAAAGGTTCCCCCAAGAGTAGAGCGTTAAAGAAACCCCTATGATAACCCAGTTGGGGGCTGCTGGAGGGAGCTGTGTAAGGCTCCCAGAGCCCAGACACCTGCACTTCCTCCCCCCTGATCCCAGCCACAGAGCACCCCTAGCCCAGATGCAAGCACCTCCCTTCTCCTAGAGCCTAGTCACGGGGCATCTCCTGGCCCAGGCACCAGTACCCTCCTCCCCACCCCAGATCCCAGCCACTGGGCACCCCTGGCTGACACACCAGCACCCCCAGATCCCAGGCATGGAGCATACTCAGAGCCCAGACACCACCACCCCCTCTTCCCAGATCCCAGCCACAGTGCACCCCCTGGCCCAGACACCAGTTCCCCCAGAGCCTTTAATCCCTCCAGCTTTTTTACTGTCCTGCCCGGGAATGCAGGCAGGGCAGTGCAGTCCTACACTTCCTCACCCTTTGCCAGAACTGGGTCTCCTGGGCTTGCTCCTGTCCCCGGGAAAATAAGGATCAAGCAGGGAGTGCAGCCTCCAGCTCCGCTCATTGCAAGCTGGGCTCTGCAGAATCCAGTGTCCCCCAGTGATGGTCACTAGCTCTGCAGCCCAATTCTGCGGGGGAAACGGAATTCTGCAAAATTCTGCATTGTGCAGTGCTGCAGAATTCCCCAAAGAGTAACACACCATGTAAGAATATTAATGATCAGTGAGCTATTAGCTTTCAATTGATATATTACATGCCACCTTTTGGATATATATCATGACAACAGTGGGTTAGATGTAGTGAGTATGTCAGGCCTGACAAGAGTTGCTGACAGGATAGTGAAACACCAGTGGGCCACTGTGTCACAGTCAGTAGCAATCAAAATTTGTCATCTGACATTTCCTTGCTGGCTCCTGTGTTTAATGTGGTTTTAAAAACAGAGACCACAACACAAGCGACTCATTACAATTAGTCTCCTCAGAGATACTAAAGACATGGAAACCAAATTACCTTCTCAGACTTGGACCAGAACAGTGGCATTGTATAGAGGTTGCACTAGTACATGTCCATGTCTTTTACAGTCTTCAGGGCTATCAGTCTGGTACTTGCAAACACTAATAAAGCCAGTGAAGAATGAGACCTGACTTTTTAATGGCAATGTTCTTAATTTGTCTTCTCTCCTGCCTTCCCCAAGATCGGCTTCGAGACACATTGATCCATGAGATTTGCCATGCAGCCGCTTGGATAATCAACGGAATTCATGATGGCCATGGGCAGTTTTGGAGATTCTATGCTAAGAAATCAACTGTGGTTCACCCAGAGCTGCCGGTGGTGACACAATGCCACAGCTATGAGATTAAATACAAGTTCACTTATAAGTGTTCTCTGTGCAAAACCACGTGAGTAATATTTACTTGCCTTTGGTCATCTGTTAACTTTGTTTTCACCATGTCCACATGTTAAGCTTAGACCTTTAACTCTTAAAGAAATTTGAGAATTAAAGGTCTCACCTCTATGAACTGAACTTTTTTTTTATTGCCTCGTTTTCCCTCTTCTATTCCCACAAAGAATCCCAAACTGATCCTCTTGATACTGACTTCCAGACAGTTTCCTTTGCAGAACCATATTACTCCTGGGGGGATTCTGCATGAAAGAATTCAAAATTCTGCAAAATTCTATATATTTTATTTGTCAAAATAATGCAATATAATCACACCAGTTTTAATTGTTTTGGTAATTTATTTAAACTACAATACAGAAAAAAGTCACAATAACTATTCAGTATTTCCTAAACACATAAAAGTGAAGTTACAAATACTTGGTAACAATATCCTGCATTCCAGTTATAATCCTGGATTTTCATTTAAATCACATTACAGAACACCAAACAGCGCAAAAAAACCAAAACCAAAAGTAGAATGTCATTTTAAATTGGTCAGACTTTCACACATGAAAGTCGTTCAGTTTTGCTAGTCATTGTCCTGGACCTGGCTGGGTACTTTGGGAAGTGCGTGGTTCTGATTGTCCTGACGTTTTATTGACTGCTTGGTAAAAAGTGAGAAATTACATAGCTCTTCCTAGCTGAGGATTCCCTAACTCTCATTTATAATAAGACTCCTTTACATCACTCTGGCAATGTAGGGGCCTTAAAGCATTCACAGGTTTTAATGCTCCGGGGGGAATTGTCTGAGAATGGGAACAGTTAACTAACATGAGATCAATTAACTATCAACAGCAACTTTAACAACTTTACTACACAGTCAGGGTGCTACATTTGTGCCTCAGAGAATGAGATCAATTAACCCAGGCAGTCGGCTTCATTTGTGCCTCTAGCCTGCCTCCTGCATAATAAAAAGCTCTACCACCAGGGAGCTGCAATCGTAAGAGAGAGGGACACAGGGCTTGTCTACACTGGCAATTTACAGCGCTGCAACTTTCTCACTCGGGTATGACAGAACACCTCCCTGAGCACAGCAAGTTTCAGCACTGTAAAGAGCCAGTGTAGACAGTGCACAAACGCTGGTAGCTACACCCCTCGTGGAGGTGGATTTTTTAGCGCCCACACAAGCCACGTTAAAGCGCTGCTGGAACAGATCGCACGGCCTGGGCTGCTGTGGAAGAAGTGTGTGTCCCCCAGCAGATTTTTTGTGTTTTTCTGCACAAGGGGCACACAAAAATGCGAGCCATATGAATTCTGTGCCCCCGTATGGGCATAGAATGCCCCCAGGAGTACCATATGGAATTATACTTACGACAGGCCTGCCTCCCCCTGGTGGCGCTCTTTTTAATGGCTTAGTTGAGAACAGATAGTTGGGAGGCAGGTTGTTTTGAGTAAGCAGTATGGAAATCAGTGAGGCTTTGAGATAACTTTCAAGGCCAGAAAGGGACATATCAGTCATCTAGTCTTATCTCCTGCAAAACACAAGCCAGAGAATGTCACCTGTTGATTTCTGCATCAAACCCAGAACAGAGTGAGCAAATGACAAGACTTGTTCCAGGCAAGGGTCCCCGCCCCCTTAATGCTGGCACTCTCATGCACTGCACACTACAGCTGTCCCCTAAAAACCCTTAAAATCAAACCATTTTGTAATTGTAAAACTCAAGTTGCTCAGTCTCCACCTACAGGCACACAGAGTCTGATAGCCACAACCCTTAGTGGTTGGTGTTCCACGTACTGCTGTCCTTTGGAACAGAGGGTTTTCTTCTGGGGTACTCAGACTTTTCAATATTTCTGACCCCTTTGAGCCTCTGAGGGACACACCCAACTTTCCAATCTTGCTTACTCATCTTCCCCTCAGCAACTATCATGCTTGTTACATAGAGAAGGCAATAGTAGGACAGTATTAAGGAAACAAGATAAACATTAAACTCAGGTTCATATTATGAGACTACTTGGATTTCTCCTTACTTCTCTATTAAGAGTGTAATGCAGGAGCTCTGATAAGCTATGATCTCCCCTTTTACCAAGAAACTTACTTGAAACACAAGCAGAAAAATTAAGCTGCTCATTGGGATTGTCAAAACTTCTGTTTATCCCATTGTAAGTGATACAGAGCTGGTGGGACCACTGAGGTGTTTAAAGAAGATTGATCTGAGATCTAGAATATGTACTGTGGGAAATAAATTCAACAGCAGGGACCTCAGCTTCTGCAGCACTTCAGTGCGGCAGACTGAAGTTCTGCACAGCTTTATGTAAACTTAAAAATTTGAGGATTTTTTTATTGAACTAAAAATAAACATGAATATCACTGAATTCCTTGTTTGTTTTGGTATTCAGATGAACTTGCTTTACTCTGTTCACATATTTTCTTAATGTTCTGTTAAGCTTTGTATTACCAACACATAACATTGTAGACGTTATCAGGAAGAAACTGAAGGTTCCACCTTGGCAGCTGAATAACGGATGTTTAAGGTTTTTTGGCAGGAAAATGTGGACAGTGATCTGAGACTGCATGATAAAAATCACTAGCTGAATATTCCTGCTAAAATGGTCAGCAGGGGAATAGTAATTTTGCCATTTAGATTATATTTAGGTGTCAGAGTTAATGTACACTTGATCTGAATGTGAACAATTTGTACCTCTGAGTTATTGTTCCAAGGTGTCTCCAGACTCAGGCACTACACTGACTTTTGTTTTATTTTAGGATTGGGCGCCATTCCAAGTCACTGGACACAGAACGCTTTGTGTGTGCACTTTGTAAGGGACAGTTAGTCCTGTGCCAACCCACACGAAAGGATGGTACTCCTGCTAGAGCACAGCTAACACCATTTGCAAAATATGTGAAAGAAAACTATGGATCTACTAAAAAAGAAGAAGGTGGGCTGAGCCATGCAGAAGTCATGCGTAAGCTCAGTGCTGAGTTTGCTTTAAAGACTAGGCTCCTAGATTCCTGAATGCCTCTTGGGATGTGTACACTGGCTCCGTGCTATGTAATAATTGTTTGTACCATTAGAGAAAATAGCTAGGTTCTGGTTGGTTAACACTGAAGATCTATTAAGGGTTTCTAAGCATCTGCCGCTGTACTGTGTTCTCAGGAGCAGTGCTTGCATAATCCTCTGCTGCTGCACGCAGAAGCAGGTGAAACACTTTTTTTCTGATGAATCCCAGTTAAAGGACAAGGTGATGTACGTAACTTTAGGTCCAGGGCTGCCCATCCATCCCCAGGTCTCTTTAGTGAGGATCAAGTGCATCTGTTTGCTTATGATTAAATCTTCATTCTATTTGCCCTCCAGCCACTGAGATTTTATAGAAGTTAAAATTGAAAGGGGGGAGGACTAACTTGGAGCCTTTTTTAACCAGTGTTTGAGAGAGACTTTGGAGACAGTTGGCTCAGGGTCTTTCTTAGAACTAAATGAAATGCATCCATCACAGAGTTGTGATTGAAACACTTCTGTAACATATCTTCTCTTCTCAGATGATTAAATCAGATTTGTAATATTAATACTTTAATTTAAAAGATAGATTTTTGTCTCTTACTGGTTATAACTAATAAAGATTGCCTTGAAACCTGGCGTGCCCCCTGAGAGTGCAGGCCGAGGTGAGCAATCCAAATTTTAGGTCATTTTGCAGAGGCAGCCACAACCACCCCTTAAAAAGAAAAACCCAGCTTTTCTTAAAGTTGACAGATTCTACCAACTTAATGCAGAGTTAGGGATCTAATGAACTTATTTACTCAACATATACCTTAGCTAGTGTATGGCACCTTCTAACCCTCTAATTTGAGGGAGTAATTAAAATGGTTTGCACTGAAGCTTAGCTCAAGATAGGGTTGGCCCTATTTCCTCCCCACCCCCCCAAATTGAATAACAGAAAATGTGGAAATGGCAGACTTCTTTGTTTCGATTTTCACCAAGAAGGTTGGTGGCAAGTGGACATCTAACATAGTGAATGTCAGTGAAAATGAGTTAGGCTCAGAGGCTAAAATAGGAAAAGAACAAGTTAAAAGTTACTTAGACAAGTTAGATGTCTTCAAGTCACCAGGGCCTGATGAAATGCATCCTAGAATATTCAAGGAGCTGACTGAGGAGATATCTGAGCCATTAGTGATTGTCTTTGAAAAGTCAGGTACGACGGGAGAGATTCCAGATGACTAGAAAAGGGCAAATAAAGTGCCAATCTATAAAAAGGGAAATAAGGGCAACCGGGGGAATTATGGACCAGTCAGCTTAACTTCTGTACCTGGAAAGATAATGGATCAAATAATTAAGCAAACATCTATAAGATAATAAGGTGATAAGTAACAGGATGGATTTGTCAAGAACAAAGCATGTCAAACCAACCTCATAGCTTTCTTTGACAAGGTAACAAGCCTTGTTTGTTAGGGGTGAGGGTTTGGGGTGAGGGGTTGGGGTTAGGGTTTGGGGGTAGGGTTTAGGGGTAGAGTTAGGTTTAGAGGTTAGGGTTGGGGGGTTGGGGTTAAGGGTTGGGGTGAGGGGTTAGGGTTTAAGGGTGAGGGTAGGGTTAGGGGTCGGTGTACGGTGTGGGTTAGGGTTTTGGGGTTAAAGGTTAAGGGGTAGGGGTTGGTTAGGGTTTGGGTCAGGGGTAGGGTTAGAGTTTAGGGGTGAGGGTGGGGGGGTAGGGGTTGGGGTGAGGGGTTAGGGTTGTTAGGGGTTAGGTTTAGGGTGGAGGGTTAGGGTGAGGGTTTGGGGTTAGGTTTAGGGTTGGGTTTGGGGTTAAGGGTTGGGGCTAGGGGTGAGGGTTAGGGTTGTTAGGGTTAGGAGTAGGGTTTAGGATTAGGGGTCGGGGTTAAGGGTTTAAGGGATTGGGTTAGGGTTAAGGGGTTGGGGTTAGGGTGAGGGTGGGGGTTGGGGTGACGGTTAAGGATTATGGTGTTAGGGTTTAGGGTTAGGATTTAGGGTTTTTAGGGTTTAGGATTTAGGGATTTCGGGGAGGAGAGGCTTACGGTCGTGCATTACCCCTGCAGGCACCGCGTGTCACTCTTGCTCTGTGGGGAATATTCTTGTCATTAACTTCTGTGGCCACACGAGTCACTCTTGATCTGTGAGGGAATGCTCTGTGCTTACCCGTGTCTGAAATGTCTTCAGTCTGGCTATCTGAGAGAGAGGCTCTGTAGCATTACCTCCTGGCCTCAGGGTTCACTCTTTGCTCGTGAGGAAATGCTCTGTGCATTACCCTGGGTGGCCACGTGGTCTCACGGTTGCTCCGAAAGAATTGCTCTGTGCAATACCTACGTGGCCACATTGGTCGCTCACTGTTTCGTTGGGGAACTTTCTTGAGTGTATTAATCTGCATGGCACACGTGTCACTGTTGTTTCCATAGAGGAAATGCTCTGTTTCATTTTCCCCGCGTGGGCACAGGGTGCAACTTGTGCTCTGTGAGAGAAATGCTCTTGTGCACACCCTGCATGGCCCAATGTTCACTGTTGCTCAATCAGAAATGCTGTCTGCACTTACCCCTGTGT
>NC_133777.1:0-47138 GCF_003597395.2 Chelonoidis abingdonii
ATGGCAGACGACAAGACTGCTAGCCAGAGAGGTGCGGCTCCAGGAGGTGGAGGGCCTGACCCGAGAGAGATGGACCCGAGAAAGGGCTGTCTCACTGAAGGCACCCCCACGACCGCACAGGCCCAAAGTGGGCAGATCTGTGAGTTCCGTACAACATGGGTACAGAGGAGGTCCATGGATGCACCCTGTACGTTGGCTGTGCGGGTGCAGGCGCTTGCAGTGAGTGATGCCAGCAATAGACTACGAGGGTATCTGACCGAACAGCCTGAAATGGCCTATAACCGTGCTTCCATAAGAGCGACCTGGCACGTATGAGGGAGAGGGGGTGAGTGTGGGGAGGCCCAGGAGTGGCTGATTGCTCAGCTTGTAGAGAATGACCAGTCCTGAGGAACAGCTCCAGACCCCAGGGGGCTCCGGGGTGCCGGTGAGCTGGGAGTAGCCGTGGGGGCAGTCTGTGTAGTGAATGGGGTTCAGACCCGACTCCCATTCAGCACAGGAGACCCGGGTCAAGTTCCTCCTTGACAGCTGCGGAAACTAAGCTGGAGCTGAAGCGAGGACTGCCGGGAACGAAGGCTGGTGGAACAGAGAGAGAGAACAAGAGGACACGTGTAGAACACGAGAAAACATGAGTTGGCGATGGAGGAGCCGGCGGCCAAGAGGCCTGCGGGGGTAAGTGTGGAAGGGCCCCGAGACAACCAGTGGCTGTGGGATCTGGACAGCAAACTGCTGCCCAGTTCAAAGGGAGGGGGGGGATATTTGATACCTATCTCACAGCCTTTGAGAGGCTTGTGATCTTGAACCAGATTGACCCCACAGACAGGCTGCGCTCTGACCCCCTGCTGGGTCCCAAGGCCATGGAGGCGTTCAGGCAAATGATGGTGTTGAGACGGGGGACTTATTACCTTAAACCAGGCTTGCTGCTGAAAGTTGAAACTGACCCCGAGGCATACCGGAAAATCCGGGGTGTGCGCAAGACTCAGGTGTCACTTACAAGGAGGTTGCAAACCGCTGGAATACTCTTGCAAGTGGGGAAGGGTGCAGGGGCCACACACAGAAGACGTGTATAACCTGGTGGGGTTGGAGCAGCTTGGATGACATCTGCCCTCCAACTTAAAATGGGCATAGTGGATCGAAGCCCCAAGGATTCGCCAGTGCAGTGCACTGCAGATATTTGTGGACAGCAATCAGGGCGGAGAGCCACAGGGCCTCAGAAGGAAGTCAGAGACCTCTCAAACGGTGGACTCCAGGAAGCCCCAACTCAGGGTGCTGGAATGCCGTGGCGGGCGACCCCCGATGGGACTGAGGAACTGAAATGTAATTACTGGTGGCCAAAGGGCACAAGGTGGCCCAGTGCCTGAAGATGAGGAAATGGCAGCCAAGCAGCACCCGAGGGTGTTAACTGGTGCAAGCCCACTGGGAGGGGGCACTGCGGGTCGCAGATGAGAGTGACTGTGCAAGGGAGGGGATGCTAGGCCAGGCAGCAGGGAAGGCAGGCCCCAGGTCAAGCGGCCATACTCCATCCTGCACAGGTGAGCATGGGACAGGCCCCGGGGCAATTCGCCATATATCCATTGAGGGGGGGGATGGTAGCGTCAGGTTCGGGACATGGGCGGAGAGGTAGCTGGCGCGTCCCAGGTGGTGGACCCAGACCAGCTAGTGCCGATGCCTACAGACCCTGAGGGGAGTGTTCGGGGCCCCGCAGGTCGTAGCGGGACCTGAAATGGGGGGCTTAAGGAGGGACCCAAAGTAGGGAATGCACGATCAATGTGCCTACTGAGGTGCTAATGTAAGACTTTGAGAGAACTGGCCGGATAGACTCGAGCCCCTGGTCCGACCCGGAGCCAGAGCCGAGCGAGGTCGAGGAACCTCCTAGGAGAGGGCCGAAGGGCCGAGAATGGGCTCGACGTGCTGGGCCGGCGCCTCCGTCCAGTGGGGAAACTGAGCACCAGTCCAGCTAGTACTCAAACCCGACTGCTGAATTCAAGAACGAGCTGCAAGTGATCCCTCCTTGGAGAAACTGAGGGCCCTGACAGGCACGGCGGCTGTCCAGGGGGACCAGGAGCAATCGCTGTAGAGAAGGGATCCTGTACCAGGAATGGGCAGTTCAGGGCACACTGAACCTTGGAGACAGGTGGAAGGCAATTGGTGTTCCGCAGAGGTACGGCGCAGATGTTGTACTGGCCCACGAATATCCTCCCAGGGCACAGGGCATCCGCGCACCAGGCAAAGGCTCCTCAGCACATTTTACTACGGGCCCTGGGTCTTTGACGCTGGTCTGACATATTGCAGGTCCTGTGACTCTGCCTGAGGGTGGGGAAGGCCCAGGACAAAGGTAAAGCACCACTGAGACCTTGCCCATCATAGAGGAGCCTTTCCGGATGGTGGCCGTTGACATAGGTGGGCCCTCACAGGGGTACCTGGGCAGGAGAAATACATCCTGTGGTGAGTGGATTTCGCTACACGCTACCCGAGCGGTGGCCTTGTCGTCATCGAGTAGCACACCATGGCAGATGCCTCTTGACCATCTTCAGCAGAGTGGGGTCCCCAAGGGGTCCTTAAGACCAGCTTAACTTCATGTCAACTCTGCTCCAGTGCTTGTGGAGAAGTGGGGTCGACACACCTGGGCCTCAGCCTACCACCTCAGTCCAACGGCTGGTGAGAGATCAATGGACCCTAAGAGGAGCTGAAAACTTTATGGACCAGCATCCGCAGGACTGGGACAAGTATTTACCCCACCTGCTGTTTGCATATAGGGAAGTGCCCCAGGAATCCACAGGGTTCTCCCCGTTCGAGTTGCTGTACGGGAGGAAGGTGAGGGGACCCCTGGACTTGATGAGGGCCGAGTGTGAGGGGAAGGCCTCTCCCGACGGGGAATCAGTGGTGGAGCATGTACTGGCTTTCCAGGAAAAGCTCGTGGAGCTCATGTGCTTGGCCAGGGGAAACCTAGCAAGGGCCCAGAGGAAGCAGAAAGTCTGGTACGACTGCTCAGCACGGACCCGCTCCTATGCTACCGGGGACCAGGTGATGCTCCTCATCCCCGTAAGGAAGAACAAGCTGCAAGCTGCCTGGGACGGCCCCTTCAAGGTCATCAGACAGGTAAAACATAGCAGCAGGGACAGCCACACTCTGCTCTGCCCCCTGAAGGCCAGAGACCAGCCTTCCCAAACGGAGGATGTCTCCACTGCCAGCTCAATGTCCTTCCACAGCCATGGTGCCACGTCACGCACCCTTCCATGGGCACAGCGCCTTCCATGACCACACACCACACGACCACAGGCCTGCGCCAGGCAGCCTTCCGTTCTTATAAAAACAAACACACCGGGGGCACCTCCTCCCTCTGCACCTGGTTCTGGAACTGGTGTTTGCTGCTACTGGCACATGCACAGTCAGAAATAAGGCTGCAAATCTGGTTCTGGTTGCTTGGGAGAATGTTCTTCTGGTCACTGTTGCCACCCGAAGCTCCACCTTCCAGGAGACCACAGTCTGCTGCCAAATGTCTGGTGGACAATCGCTAGTGCCTCTGGGTCCAGCTTCTTCCAGCACAGCAGGATTGCATTCTGGAGGTTTTCACTCCTCTTGCTGCTGCCAGCTGTCTCCCCAGTGGGAAGGAGCAAATGTGTCCTTCCTGCCACACTGCTTCCTAATGGCATTTGTCTCCTTCAGGCAGAAATTAGCAATTCACTTTCAGTCTCTGTTGTGGATTCGGTGGCACTTAGCACTCGGGCTCTGGGCAGCTGGCAGTGCTGTGATGTCCGGTGAGAGCTGGCAGCAAGACACATCTCATCACTATGGCCAGCACTGCATCCCTTCATTACAGTCACAGTTTTCTTTTCCCTGCGTTAACAGAGGCCTGCATCTGCGATTGTTCCTATTCCACCGGTTGGCAGCTTTGCCTGGCTTTTCCGAACAGAGGCTCAAGCTCTCAGCAAAGGCCTGTGTCCTGGCCTAGCTCGGCACCCCCCACCAGCCTTTTTCTAACCAGGTCATTGCTTAAGGGGCTTTGATCCCCTGGATGTTGCTGGGTGCAGTAGAGGAAACTTTCAAAGGTTTCGTTCTTTCTAGGGACACAATAAGCTTCAAATGGTGGCAGAACCTGTCGAAACCAGTGATGTCCAGGAGCAAGAGCTGAATACCTAGAGCCTCTGCATCAGTTCCAGTTAATAATATGGCCCCTTTCTGTTCATTGCTCCTTATGTTTGCATCCATTGTGGTCCTGGACAGCAAAGGCCTCTGTCTGAAACACTTCCATGACGCTGCCACATTGCCCCCAAAGCTGCCCTGTGCCAGGGCATCAGGGCACCCAGCCACATTGGGCGTGCACGTCACATGTCTGAAAAATTCTGCACATTCAGGCTGGAAAACACTTCCGGGCTGTTCCCAGAGCTGCCCCTCCTGGTGTCATGTGTGGTTCTGCTCACTAAGGCCTGGAAAGCAGGTAGTTCCCAGCTCAGTAATGTTTTATTGAGACCTTACAAAGCAGCGATGGGAGCTGGCCACAGTCTGTTCTGTCCCTGCCTTCCAGCCTGGAGGGGCCTGGTCTCTGCAGCCAGCCCCACACCCATGCCCAGCACTGATGCTGCTCCATGTGGCCAGGCAGAAGGGGCTGAGGAAGAAGCCGGTCAGAAGCCTTGCAGGGAAGCAGAGGCAGATGAGCAGCCTTAGGGACACGACTGTTCCTGTCATTCTAACAAAGTTCCTTGTTCCATGTTTGGAGAAAGCGACTCTGCCTGGGGTGTTTACCCTCCAACAGCAGTGACTTCTCTCCTTCTGCCAGGAGTAGCCATGTGTTTCCTGGTCTACCCGAGCTCTTTGTGCTGGGAACAGTGTCTGGCCCTATGAACACCGTGGGCCTCCAGGCTACACGACTCAGCCATTGTCTCCGCACTGTCAGAGATTCCCCCAATGTCTTCATGGGGCAGGAGGCTCCAGCGCTCAGGGTGACGCAGGGACTGATTTGCTCTGCCATCCTCTGCGAACTCTTGCTGTTCATTGGCCAAGGATATCTCCCACGAGTGCCAAGGCACCCCTGGAAATGCACCTTTGGGCCCCACCTTGCTTTTGGCAAGCTCTGGACATGGGGTTGTTTCTGTTTCTTGCACTTTCTCTTCTTACTGTTCTCTGGGTCCTGCATTCCCCTGTCCTTAGTGTCTGCTAATACCAGTCCCTGCTCTCCTGCCCAGTCCCAGTCCGGCCTGAGAGAGGGCATGGCTGACTGTCTGGGTAACAAGTGACCCAGCTCTCTCCCTGCCTGGGTAGACAAAGCAAGAGGGAGCGCTTGGAAACCTGACTCAATTGTGACTCTGGACACATCCACCCTAGAACGTAAGAACGGCCAGACTGAGTCAGACCAAGGGTCCATCTAGCCCAGTATCCTGTCTTCCAACAGTGGCCAATGCTAGGTGCTCCAGAGGGAATGAACTGAACAGGGCAATTATTGAATGATCCATCCCCTGTCGCCCAGTCCCAGCTTCTGGCAGACAGAGGCTTGGGACACCATCCCTGCCCATGAAAACACCCTATACGAAAACCCTTCGCTCCACATGCGCCACATGGAGCAAAGAGGGAGGAGGGATGCAGATGGAGAAGTTGCCCAACAGGGTGTCTGGAAGCTGCATATGCCTGCAGCACCTTGTATCCCCTCATCAAAGCAAGAATGCTCCTCTGTAGCCCAGTGCAGAACTCCCTTCCAGTTAAGATGCAAAGAGCCGGCTTTAATTGAGTCATTAAGGCTATGCCTGGATGTTCCTTCTTGCGGGGTTTATGTTATTGGGCAGACATTTGTGCCATCCTGCACCTTAGGATGATGAGCACTTGCATAAAGGCATCATGGCGAAGCCTGCATTTTACTGCAGGAAGTGTGAGGGTTGTAACTGTGACCGTGTCAAAGCAGCTAATTGCTTGCCAGGGAGACGCGGCGCTGTAAGTATACAAGAGGAAGAGGTACCCTTGTGTCAGTGCTTGTGCCGCTGCCTCCCTGCCAGGTGCAAAGCCAGGGAACTGGGCTATGGTGTGTCAATAACATAAAGCCAAATGGTCTGGAAAACAAACAGCTGCTGGAACAGAGATGTGTGTAAATTCCTTTAGTCTAGCTTTCAACCCACAGCTCATTGTACCTACAAAGCAAAACCCAGAACCCCCAACAGCACGAGAACTCGTCCCCTTGCCCCCATCCTTTCCACACGGGGGAGCGCCGAGTGTTGAGCAACCCAATACTGGTGTGACTGGAGATTGCTAGGATTTTATTAATTTGCAAATCGATTCATGAATTCCTGCTTCCTCTGGCAGCCCCTCCAGTGTGTAATGGAAGTGACTGTTTGCCACGTGCTAGCAAGTGACCTGTCTAATGCGCCCCATCTTTGTGCCATTAACATTAGTACTAAATGACAGATACGAGCACTCTCAGCTCACGCTTTCTATAAGTAAATGTCAAGGCTCTTTGTTGTTATCTGTATTTTACAGAAGGGGAAACCAGAGCACAGAACAGGGTTGTGCCTGGCTCAAGGTCACACAGCCACCAAGCAGCAGAGCCAGGCCTACAATCCAGGTCTCCTGAGTCTCAGTCCAATGCTCTATCCACGTGGCCACACCGCTGCCTGCAGAAAGAGCAGCACAGCGTGTGCTATGGGAGCTGGAACCTGGCATTCAGGAACCGAGACAGGGTGGGACGAGAACTACTCATGGCACGGGTAGGGGGTGTTGGAAGGAGGGCGCTGGGGTCAGCTCAGACCTTTCGGAGGCTCACAGGGAGTGAAGGCCAATGTCACTCCTTATCTGAACTGGCCTGCGATCAGCCTGGGCAGGTTCCGCGACGTGCCCAGCAGGGGGTAGTTCATCAGCACGTGCCTGGAGCATCACTGCATAAAGGGAAGGTGCAGCATTGCTGCACTGTTTCCTGCTGCTCTGACCACCCACAGTGCTGAGCCAAGTGCATGGAAGGGTTGGAAGTTCCCCTTGCATTTAGCACGGGTCCGGAATTGCAACTATTCTCACTCTCCCTTGGCTCTTGCTGTCTCCGACGGTCACTTAGTGGAACGCTGGGACTTCACGTTCCGCAGTTCGATGATATTGTCTGACCGGGCCCATTCTAACATCTTCACAGCCAAGGATCCCCACCCTGCCTACACACCCAGCCAACTGAGACACAAACACCCCTTCTCCCCAAAGAGCTGCTGCCAGCAGGGAGGGAACAGAGCCATTTGCAGGCATGCGCAGTAATCCCACGTTACCACTGAGGAACTGAACTAAGCTTCCATACCCAACTGAAATGGCAGGGGCAATTGAAACTGGCACAACGGCACAGTCTGATCTGGAATCTGAGGTGGAGTCTAGGATAAATATCCCTGCTTTTACCAAGTATGACTGCTTTGTCACTCAATGAGTCGGCAGGAGCAGGCAGGACCTGAGCTTGACAACTTGCAGGAGGATGGCACCTCAGGCAGCACGCGGTGCCCTGTTGTACCAAGCAGTGCCAATGGCTGAGTGACACACTTCAGCATTGAAGTGGGACTGCACCACACTGCACTCAGCGTGCTTTTCCATGATAACTTTCTCTAGATACTTCAGTTTTGTGCCCAGGAACTAGACATTACATCCCTGCCTGCATCCTGTGTTTCTGGTGGTCTCCTATCCAAGCAGTGGCACTGCTTGCTGCCACTTAGCTTGTGAAGCTGGTGCAGCTGCAGGCATGGCCTCTTGGGCAGCAGCCTGCCAGGGGGCCAGGCTATTTGGTGACTCATTACACCAGGCCCCCAATGTAACAGCCAAACCTGCCTTTGGCCAATCTAGCCAAAAGCAGGGCCAGCCGGCAGAGAAAGAGCAGCGAGGCAGCCCATTGTCAGGGCAATGGCTGAGAGAGCACCCCTTATGAGTCTATTTTAGTCCTGGGCCTGCTGCCTGGTGCAGCAAGAGGAACCACTGCCAGTCAGCTCCATTTACATCTGACCCAAGGAAGCACTGATATTTCCTGCCTGCTTGAAGATCGCCTTGACCGGAGTGCAGGTATGAGCTAGAGGCTCACAGAATCCTATTGACTGGGATGCCTGCAGGGGTCTCCAAGTGCTGGTGCTTCCTGGGCAGGATATAGCACCCTGGGGAGTGGCTGCTGGCACTATCGAGGGAGCTGCAGCAGAGAGTGCCTTGCACACAGCTCACATGCTGTCTGAGCTGCCTCCCACCTGTAATGTCACTGCCGCCCATGCCGGTGCTGGGGGGAGGCCGGCTGTGCGCTAATCCCCCTCCTCCCAGGGATGCAGGAGGGAGAGGCCGGGGGTTGGCAGGAGGGAGCTGATGTGGTGGATAGCACATGGTGTGTCGCTAACATACACAGCAAGAGAACGGACCTCTTCGAACTGCCTCAGACTCTTGGATCTGAGCTTTGCCGCTGGCCTGTCTGTCGTGGAACTTTCACTAGCCGCCTCCTGCCAGGATGATCTGTCAGCCAACTGCTCCCAGGCCTGGCTTGTGGGACCTGCCAGCACCACTGTGCATGTGCCTGTGGGAGGGTTAAGCATGGCAAAGGGCAGGTCTGGCCAATGCAGAGTAGGGTGCGGATCCCCAGGGCCAGGGTCTGTGCTTTCCCAGCTCTATAAGTGTGTCCTCATGCAGAGTTAACTCGGGTGACTGGCACCCAGGTTGGCCTAGCCTGTGTGTGAGCAGCCACCCTGAACAACCAGACTTGACTGGTCTGCCTGGGCACGGCACTCACCCGCGTGAGGCACAGGACTTTGGGGGCACGCCCCCAGTTCCTCTGTGCTGCCATACGTTCAGCTGCTCTGATTCTTTCCCAGGGAATTGTGGGAGAACGTGTCTGTCCTCTGGGCACTGGGGGACTGTCTGCCCTGGACTCATTTAGCTTGCATCCACACTGCACAGTGGGCTCGTTCCAGCCCCCAGATAAACCGCACCCAGGTTCTAACTCACCTCCTAGGCCGGCCTGCCAGCAGGGCAGGATTCTGTCTGCATGGAGCCTGGATCGTGACCCTGACTTCTGTGTGCCTGACCCCACTCCATTGCTATCTCTTCCCATCCTACACTCCCTGCCCAGCCCCCCATGCCCTGGCTGGCCTGTCGTCCTGGAATTAATGGGCAGGAATGCCTGGTGTGTTCACCTCATGGCTCGCTGTCTATGCACATCATCTCCTCCTCTCTGCTCTGCACCCCAGGGACACCCTCCATGGCTTGTGTGACACACCCATGCCCCAGGGACACACTCCCTGGCTAGTGGGTGTGCTGTGTCCCACTCCTGCCTTACAATGGCTCATTAGTTCTAAACGACATACTTGCAGCACTGGCAGCTTGAAGCTTTGAAACTGGGCTATGCTGGCGAGACCAGGTGCTCGCTGGCCCCACGAGCGGGCCAGTGCCGGTGTGACCAGGTGCACTCCTGCCCCATGAGAGGGGTGGTGCCAGGGAGATCAGGGGCGCTCCCGTCCCACGAGCAGGGTGGTGCCAGGGACACCAGGTGCATTCCCACCCCAGAGCCAGACTGCTGCAAATGTCTGTGAGTCAATAACCAGATAATAAAGACTAGACTCCACAGGACTGCTGCTTGCTGGCTCTAGGCAGGTGCCTATGGAGTGCACTTTGCAGCCATCCCTTATTCCCATGGGCTGGTGCAGGTCACTGCTCAGGCTTCAGGTCTCAGATTAGAGCCGTGCGGGCCACTGGGGTTCTGGTGCAGCAGCATGGTGGGGAGAAGCTGGAGTGGGACGAGGTTTATAACCTCCTTGTGTTTTCCCTTGTTAAATGTTACAGCCTCTTTTAGCGTTATTTTCCTCTTGTATTTTCTTTTACTGCCCGGTTATGCTTCCCTGGTGGAGCCTGCTGCATTGTGCTGCATAAGGATTATTGTACGAAAAAATACAGCTCCCAGGGCAGCTCGTTTGTACCTCTGGATAGCCAGGGTGGATCTACTTCGCATTCTCCATGAGCCCCATGCTCAACAGTGCATCCAGCTTCCCACACTCCATGTTACCACCTGGCAGCACACTGGGAATAGGTGGAAGTGAGTGGGAAATGACAGGGATGGGCCCATGTTCAGAGGGACTCTGCATTTGTCTCTGAGGAGCCTTTAGTTCTCCACTGCCCTCGCTGGACCCCACAGCCCTCGCTGCGGCAGGCCAGGCCCAGCACTGGACTGTTCATGCAGCGTTTCAATCTGTCTGAGAAGCAGCAAGTCCCTGGATCTCGCCTTAGAGGTTCCTGCCAGCTCTGAGGTGTGTCAGCTGCAGGGAATCGCTCGGAGCCAGCCTGGAGTGTGGAGGAGGGACCTGTGCAAAGGCCAGGGCTGGAACTGGGAACAGTGCACAGGGCTTCTTTCTACAAACAAGTGGAGGCAGCCTGGTGTGACAGTGGGAGCAGATGAGCTGTTGCTCAGGGTGCTGCAGCAGAAGTCCTCACCTCCCCTGACTGTCCATTTCCTCCCACTTTCCCTTCGCCAGACCCCTCGCCTCTTCGCCTGGCCTCTTTCCCATAGGTGCCATTCCGGAGTCTGAAGGGAGCTTCCATCTCAGCTAGGGAGACCAGATGTCCTGATTTTATAGGGACAGTCCTGATATACGGAGCTTTGTCTTATATAGGAGCCTATTACGCCCCACCCTCGTCTGGTCACCCTAGGCTCAGTGCCAGTTAATCCAGGAGTGAAGGGGTTAACACCGCACCACAGTAAGATCCTCGCAGAACATGCACTGAAGTGTCCAGAGCTGACATCAGCAAATTCAGCCATTGCCGCTTTCCCAGAAGCCACTGCCCCTCTCCAGGAGCCTGGAATTCCTCTACCAGCTCCATGGAGTTGTGCGCATGGTCCGATGGCAGGATCAGGGCCTTAGCACAGTGTGTGTCAGCAGAACTCCTGTATAGGGGGCCCTCCCTGTCTCTGGGGGCCACCTCGCAGCTGCTCTGTCTGGGTCGGAGCACTGTGCGGGAGAGCTCCTTGCAGAGCGAGCTCCTGAACAGCAGAGTGCTGGCCAGGGGATGCCCGGCTGCCCTGGGGTTCCACAAAGCCAGTCCTTACTGACCAGCGTCTGGGGAACTGGTTGTTCTCACGAGAGAGGTGCTGGCCTCTCCTGCTGGAGTGCAGTGGGTATTTGCCAGCTTTGGGACACAGCCAGGCAGCCCCACCCCCTCTCATACTTTGTTTTTTTTCCCATTTAACAATTAATAGGAAATATTTTCAAGTGATTTAAAAATTTAAAGAGGTTAATTATTATTTCCAAAAAGAGCAAAGAAAAATTAAAACTGCTTCAGTGGGTAAATCTACAATACATTCAATAATTTATCAGCCAATTTCCATTTAGCAAGAAGGACTTAGGAGGCTCCAGACCCTCCAAAATATTATCTTCAGTGAACAAGAGTTTCAATTATTTATTTCCCTTCCTATGGTGTGTGCCAGGCCCGGTGCCTTTGCCTACCAGCCACTGCTTGTTCATGTGTCTCTTCCCTCTAGGCATCCATCTACTGGCCTGTGTCTGCAGGGGTGGGGAGGAGCCCTGCAGTGGAAGGGTGCCTGTCCCCATTACTGTTATATCTCAGCACTCTGCTCTCCCAGACTGCCAAGCCGCTCTGGCCCAGGCAGCACAGGGTGGGACAGCAGAGAGCAGCTATCAGGCTTGGATTCCCCCAGGGCCTCTGCTCCTCAAACTGTTCCAGCTTGGGGAGTGGGCACCCCTCCTCTCTAGGTGGTGCAATGACAATGTACCAGGCAGGGAGTCTGAAATGGGAGCAGCAGGTTGAGCCAGTTCCCTTTCTGGATCTGGGTAAACCTGTTTCTGCCTTGGCTCCCAGGAGAGCCAGGCCAGCTTTGTGGGCATCTTTTCACTATATCCATAGAGATCCATGCTTCCCAGACACTGACACCGAAAAGTGGCCAATTCCAAACTGATAGCAGGCAACACTTTTCCACGCAATGCAAAATTAGTCTGTGGAACTCCCTGCCACAAGATAACATTGAGGCCAATTGTTTAGCAGGATTCAGGAAGGATTTAACATTAATGTGGAGGGCAAGAATATCCACATTTATCATATTAAACATTGTTGACCCTTTGCTGGGCAGTACGGAATTTGGAGCCTGGCAGGTTGTGACACTTCCCAGGGCTGCGATGTGCCTCATTCCACCTGCCTGTAGAGTGGGGACACCCTGTCTGTGTACAACAGTGGGTCAGCTCCCCAACTCCTCCAGCAGCACAAGCCGCCCCCCGCCCAGCCTATGCAGGTGCTGCTGTCTCTCTGCAGATTAGTGGCAGGCATGCGCCACCTCCCGAGCCCTGCGCTTGTCACCCTGGAGTGTCCAGCCCCTGATCTGCTGGACAGTTACAGGATTCACTGATCCACAGCTCACAAGGAACCAGTGCACCTCAGCTTCCCATTCACACCTCAGGGTCATTGCTCTGCTTAACTCGCAGCACTTAGCTGTGTTCATAGTGAAAACAAGCCAATGTTTATTTAACCAAGAGAAGAGATTCAATGGTAGCAAGAGGAAGCACTAGAAACAAATGGATACATATCAAATAAAATCACAATGCACATTCTAGAACCTAGACTTGTGTAACTAGATAGTTTCATACCTTATAAAGCAGAGCTCACCCCAAAGTGTTCCTGTGTTTTTCAGCCAAACCTGGCTGTGGTCCCTTTAACCCACAAAATACCCTCACCAGCCTGGCATCTTCAGCTCCTCTGTGGGGACATTCACCCCTGGTGCCATTACATGCGTGACCCCTAGCGTGCAAGCCATTAGCACAGTGATGTTGAAACTAATAAACAAGAGTTTTGAAAGGCAAATAGACCCTCCTGCTTCTGGTCATGAGCCAGCTTCCAAGGAGGAAACTTCCCTGGGGGTAGATATTCCCATAACTGCCAACTGCTTATTCTGAACTCAACTGGCACTGGCCACAGGATCCTGCTCTGATCCAGCCTGGCATGTTCTCAGTGCTCCTGTGTAGAGGGGTAGTAGACAGATGGTAACTACAATACTGTAGCTGGTGGTAAGCAGGTAGTCCCAGTCCTTCTGGCATGTCCTTCACTCCTGAACTGCCAGTAGAATCCCGCCAGGAATGTCTCTCCAACTCACAGCTATGGGATGGGGCCCCCTTCAATGCCTGGTCCTGTATGCTCCGCACATTCTCATGCTGGTATCTCCAAGCCTGGCAGAGATGGGTTGACATTCCCGAGTCACTGAGCTCCAGGTGCTGTGCTTGTTCTAACAGAGTGTAAGTTCCTATGTGCTTCCATTCCTGACTTTCATTCAGCTTCCCGAGCATGGTCAGGTTAGTGACCAAAGGACAAGAGGCAGAGAAACAAAGAGCTCCCAGCAGAAAGGGTGATCCTGCCTGTGCTTCACCAGTGGGGGCAGAGCGCTCTTGGCTGTGCAGGTCTCCTTTTCCTAAGCAGCAGAAGGGGGCAGTGTGATGTCAACATCCACTCTGAACCCTTGGCCAGGTTTTGCAGCCAGGAGCTGTGAGTCCTGTTGGATTAACTGGCACATATGAAATGATGCTGCCAGGCTGATGAAGTTCATGATAACTGAGATATATGGAGGGTTCATCTCTCTGGGAAAACTTGCAAATTAACATTGATTAAGATAGATTATAGTGGGCGAAATGAACAGGAAAGAAGGGCTGCAATGGCTGGCTTGTGGTGCTTGGAAATGTTGGGTCAAAACCTCATCTAAACAACTTGTACAGCTCAGGCTCTGTCTGGAAGAAGGGTCTCCTGGGTGCACATGGGAAGGGACTGGAATGGGATGCTACAGCTGGGAATAACAAAGACCCCTGCTCCCTTCCCAGAGCCTATTTTCATTGCTTTAAATCGGGAATTTATGTATCTATTTGTCTGCACAGTCAGAGCCTAACTGGCCAGGTATATGCACAAATCAGGTGTGTGCTGTGGGCCTGGGCCAACTCTCATTGAAACCAATGGAAAGACTCACCCTGGCTTTGATGGAGAAGGATCAGGCACCTAGGTATGTGTACAATTGCATGTACTTAACTGCAAACTGGCCCTCACAGTGTCCTGTCATCACGTTTTCTGGACCTCCATTCATCCCTTGAATGCCCTACACTGGACTTGAAAGCACACACATTAATGAATGGTCTAGGAAGGGAGATCAGGAACTTCTGTTCTCCTTGTCTCATAGCATAAGAACAAGGAAACATTTAATGAAATAAAAGGAGACAAATTCAAAACTGATTAAAGGAACCGGTCACAAAACCTACGGGCTGCGGAGCTCCTTGCCCAAGAATGTCACTGAATTTATCAAGATTCAGGCCATTTCTACAGTGCGGTGCTACCATGGCACCCCAGCAATGCAGCAGCTCTGCCAATGTAGCATTGTAAGGTAGCTGCATTCTACGCTGAGGGAAGGGGTTTCTCCACTGATGTAGGCAACTCACTTCCCCAAGCACCAAGAGAAGAATTCTTTGGCTGACCCAGCTGCGACTACACCGGGGGTTAGTTTGACTTAATTACAGCACTTGGGGTATGAATTTTTCACATCAGAAAGTGACTGGACATTTATATGGCAAACTAGATTGTTCAGAGTTGTCATAGTTAATGATACACATATTTTGGAGGGGATAATAAAATCCCGCTTCAGGGCTTCAGCCGGTCTCAAACTGCTGGGGATTTGGATGAGATCTATGTAGGGGCAGATTAGCTCATAACTGCTATTGTGGGATTCTTACTCCGTTCTCTGCAGCTCAGTGCTGGCCTCTGTCAGACACAAGCAGTGGGCTAGATGGACCTTACGTCTGATCCAGATTAGTGGTTCCTATGGAAAGGAGGAAGTAGAAGAGAATCCTGAATAAACTCAGCTGCTTTCCATACTGCTGGCCAGGCACAAGTCCAGTGAAGACAAGATGTTCCTGTGGGAAAAGATGACAAATCTGCATGAATCAAACCCAGGAGCTTAATTAGAACCCATGGCAACGGCAGTAGAGACAGATGTTAAAAGTGGAGTCAGTTGGAATTCATCAGTCAACAAATAAAAAAACGGTTGCTATAAATAACTAAAGTGGTATGCGACCTGTCCTCACAATGCCTCTACCTGACACAGGAAAAAATATGCCCAGTTCTACACACAGATAAAATAAATATCGTGAGCTGAAAATAAATGGCATTATTAGCATAAAGGGAGTCCCTAATTAACCAGCTATAGTTCATTACTGTAGCCTTCAATTCATTAAATGGCATAATTACATAAAAACACTGTTGATGCTCTATTCAGTGTTTGTGGTATTGTCGTCCCAATAATTAGTTCTATAATTGTCAGTTTGACAGGGCAATTAAAAATGTTTAAAGACATTGTGTCAGCCTTTTTCCCTTGCAGAGCTCAGTAGGACATTCTTGGAAGATGTTTTTCTGACTCAACTGTTCGGTGTAGCTAATTTTGCTTTGGTGATACAGGAATGGCCAGAAAAGTAGATTCCTCTGGTGACATTTCTACTAGATTTTAGAATAAGAATAAGACAAACCCTGACACCATTTGCATTGTATTTTACCTGTTAAAACTGATTTGCTCAACAACAGAGTGTCACGGAGTCCCCGGGCGATGCTCTGGAACAGCTCCTCACAAAGCCAGTCAGGACTTTGGGGAGCCTCCTCTCTCTCAGAGCAGACTGTCTCCAGGACAAGAAGCTCACACGTCTTCACCTCCTGGGTCTCTCCTTGGAGCATTCAGCATCCTCTGCCCCTTTATGCGCTTCCCACAGCGAGCCCACCCAGGCGGGGTCCTGGGGAAGCCACAGGGTCCTGCACCCCCACTTTGCAGTCAGACGTGACTCTCAGCCAGCCAGTAATACAGAGGTTTATTCGATGACAGGAACAGGGTCTAAAACAGAGCTTGTAGGTACTGCGAGCTGGACCCCTCAGCCAGGTCCATTCTGGGGGGCAGTGAGCCAGACCCCCACGTCTGCACATCACTCCTCGTCCCCAGCCTGCTCCAGACTAACAACCCCCTCCAATCCCTCCTCTGCTCAACCCTGTCCTGGGCCAGGAGGTCACCTGATCTCTTGTCTCCAAAACCTTCAGTTGGACCTTTGCAGAGGAGGGGCCCAGGCCATCAGTTGTTAGGAGACAGAGTGCCAGGCATTTAGGTGCACTGGCCCTTTCTCTGCAGCAATCACACACCCTTATTCCACCACTTAAGAACTGCAGAGGGGACACTGAGGCACCAACACAGTATTCAGAGAAAACATTAAGAACATTCCCAGTTCGCCACACAGACCGGCACATTTCTTGCAGTAATCCTAGTGGCAATGAAAAGCACTTTTTTTTAAAGGAAAAGAGGCTGTGGGCATATTGGCTCAATCCCATCCCACCCTCCAATGTGCATTAGCAACGTGGGTACCATCATGAGGCCTCAGGCATGTAAAAGGGGAGGTCTGGTATGTTCTCCGATGATAAAGAAGAATGGCTGACTGAACGTGGTGCCACACCTCTCACTCACACACACAAAGTGAATGGACATTACAGCCACCGCTCCAGTGAGTGTCAGGCTGCTCATCTGATATCCCGCGGGAGCCCAGGCTGTGATGCTGGCATCACAATTGTGGCCCAGCTTTGGCTTGATCCGGAGCAGCTTTGAGAAGCCTCTTCTCTGTAGCCAGGCAGGATAGAACAACGTTTCACCAGCTGTGAGACTGACCTCCTTGGAGAGGCTGCGACCTTTCCCCCAGGGCTAAGGAACACACTGTTCTCAGGTATGCTGCTCAGGACTGGCTGACACTGAGCCCAGGGCTGAATGCTCAGTGCTCAGAAGATGGTTCATCACTTGGCTGTGCCCAAAGCGAAAAGTCCAGGTGACGCCAGCATGCATTTCCTGCCCACGTCCTACAGGTCTCTAGGACTGCGATGATTGTAGAAATGGAACATTTGTGAAATCTGACATTCGTAGACCCTAAATCTCAGTCCTATTTGCTATGTAAAACCTTTCATCCCACATACATTTTTATGAAAGGATTGAAAACCCAAGAAATAAAACTTGGCTCCAAGCAGCATTATGCACAAGTTATAGCAGCTCAATCAACATGAACGGAGCAGCCTGGTCCCAGGAGCAGAGAAATTCCAATATGCTCCAGGCCTCCATCAGTCTGCAATGGGGCACAGGAACAGGGAGGGCAGAAAGGATTAGCTGGGCTCAGGAGCAGAACTGTTAGCACAAAGCATTAGAACTTTGTTTGAAGAGAAAGAGGAGGCCCCGTTCCGAATTACATCAACAGAGAGGGTCCGTTTCAGCACCTTTGTACCACACACCCTGGGCAGCATCAGCAACGAAGGGGGTGGGAGCTGAAGACATAAAGGACCAGAGAAAACCTAGTTAAGTAGCATGAGCTTGGACAACGAGTGAAGCAATAACTCAGGAAAAGGTCTGAGCATCTAAGTGTGAATATTCAGCTTCAAACCTCTAGACACTTGCTCTGGGCAAGAGAACAACTTTCTTGAGCTAGTGGCATTTCTGCCGATGCACCTGTAGTTTTTTCCAGGGTAACGACTGAGATCTTTCAATGATCAAATCTCCTTTGCGTTCCCCTTCCCAACAAATAACACACACTATTGGTAGTTAGATGTGACAAAGCTTTCCCCACACAAGGCACTTCACCAGCAGGATTCTGGCTGGGTGGGAGTGTGTCTGGGCAGGCTTTTATGGATCAGTTGCGATTGCAAATAATATTCTGCTCTGGAGTCATTAAAGGGACCCTGAACATGGTCAAAGGAAGTGAGATTTGAACTCCCTTCTTGGCCAATCTACTCCTGTCTCTTCCTTTGCCTGGGCTCTTGTTCATTATACCAAGGACTCCAGCATATAATAGACTCTAGCAGATAACACAGTAAAACTGCCCCAGTATTTAGCTGGAAGAATCCCCTTCCACACTTCCCTCCTGCTTTGTTAGAAGCACACATCTGAATCCAGATGGCCCAGTTCCATTGTTCTCCAGCCATTATTTTGTATTCAGTATTCATAATTGCTCAGCTAACTGAGAAACTTTACAGTCTGTTGCAAGCCATTATATGCAGAACCATGCCCAAATAATTGATCCCCTGCCATCCAAATCACAGAAGTGCTGGAGCGTTTTGTAATCTTACAGAAAAGGTTTGTATCCCAAGTATTTCAAATGTATATTAAAATAAAATTGACAATGAGATAACAAGGCATAATTTTACAGCAGCCATGTCGTTAAGTGGGCACGCACCCATACCTGCGCACTGAGGCAGCGTCCTGCTGCGAGTGTTATCTTTTTCTAATATGCTATCTGGAGCTGAACTGATGCAATTTACTTTTTTTGTGTTCCACATTTACCAGCCCCCATCTCACTCCAGTCTCACGGCATGTGCCTGTTTTCCATCAAACTAACAGGCTAGCTAAGTGCTAGCAGCCGAGGAAGAAGGCATAAAGGGCCTTGGCAGGGGAAAACAAATAGTCACATTTGGGGGAGACTCAGTTTAGCCACTTAAATCCACATGCAAAGGACCTGGGTTTTCTGAGGTGCTGAGCATCCAGAGTGCCCATTGTCTTCCTGGGGAAAGGCAGGTGCTATGTGGCCCCTAGATCTGGATTTAGAACCTAGCAATGCTGCACAAACTCTGCCCCACCAGGGGCCATGTCATCAATTTAGCCTGACAGCTGCAGTCACCTTCATCGTAGGCAAGAGAGGCAGCAGAGGCCAGGGGCTCTGACACACTGTACCTCACCTGGAGCAGAGCGGCTCTTCTGAGAGCAGGATGAAACATTGCATGCTGGGAATTTTAATGTTCGTGTGCTGCTTTCCTGTACGTAAGCTTCGAAATGCTTCCTGAACCACAGCACAGCCCTGTGCAGACCCAGGCTTGAGGGACGTTCCCCTCCACATCCAAAGACAGCAGCCAGCTGCCTGCCTTTCTAGAGTGGGCTGAACACTCCTCCTGGACTTTCCCCTAAGCTCTGCTCTCTAATACCTGTGCTGGTGAGAGACAGACCAGGCTTACAGCAGGACTCCAGACCTAGTGAGTCCCAGGGCCACAGTCACAGGTTCTAGTTCCAGGCCCTGGTTCATGCTTATGTAACCCTTCTGCCCCTCTGAGTTGGCAGCAACAAGGGCCGGGTTCAGTATCCAGGGGTTCCGTTTCAATAACACAAGGCATAACTGGCTCGAGCCCACACCCAGTGACTTGGGACACTTACAATCCCCCCCTCCCCTCCCCCCGGGCTCCTCTAGGAGGCAATACTTCCCCTCTCGCAAGCACGGAGTCTGAGTGTAGCAAAATCCTTTTAATAGGAGGGAGACAATGCGGCATCCCATTGGAGAAACACCACAAACAGGATTATAACACAAACCATAAGCAAAAACCCACCTCCAAGTACGTCTGGCAATGTCCTTTCCCCCTTAGGGTCTTAAGTCCAATCACTCCAAAGTCCAACAACCCAAAGTCTCTTGGTCAATGGCACCCAGAATCAAGAGTCTATCTGTAGAGGTCCCTCCCCTGGGTGAAAGGGACACCTTACGTGTCCAAGGCCAACTGCCGCCTTCCGTGCGGTTCTGCTTCCGCCTTCTCCACGAAACTGCTCCCGCCTTACAGCCGCTCCCCTCTGCTCCTCCAGCTGTCCTCACAAACTGCTCGCCCCACCAGCTGCTCGCTGGGCTGCTCCAGTTGTCCCTGAAAACTGCTTGGCTCCGCTCACTCTGTGGGTCTGCTTACACACCACAGCTACTCCACTCTGCCAGCCACTCCGCTCCACAGCTGTCCAGGTCCGCTCCAGCATCCCCACAAACTGCTCCACTCCACCAGCTGCTCTGTTCCACAGGTATGCTTCAAGAGCTTCCCCCGCACTTTAGTTGCACAGCACTCAGTGCTCCCAGCTCAGTGATTTCAGCTCTTTTGTGATTTCAGCTCCTAGTGATCTCAGCACATAGTAGGGGAGCCCCAGTGCTAGTGCACCATTAGCCCAAAGTCAGTTCAGCTCAGCAACCTGTATCTAGAGTCTCAAGGGAATAAAAAAATCAACTCTGACATTCCACAGTTGAGAGAGGAGGGGACAGAACTGGTGCTTCTAGCTCCACAAGGCAACTGCACCACCAGGCACAGATACCTGTCCCCAACCTCTCTCAATTCACTGGGTTTTGGAAGCCATGTCCCTTGTCTAGCAAGTGTCATTTAATTTATATTGAGACATTTATGTTATAACGCAGTCTCATAGTTCCTCATTCATATAATCAGCTGGCAACACTTTATTTATCCTGCCCCAATAATGAAGAAATTGGGGATCCCAGAAATGTCAAAATAACCATTCCCAGGCTCCTTGCTGGGTGTGCCTATGCAAATATTGGAGACTTCACATTCCGGACATTCTTTCCACACTTCCCATAATTCACCATCAGATGTCAGGGCACAGCTCACCCTGACTCTGCTTACACTTATCAAACATGAGGTTTGTTGTCAGTAACACTCGGGCTAATTGGGCCATCCTGCAGTACAGGAAGGAGAGCCTTCAATTTCTGGCTTGCATCTTAATGGACGCTGCAGTGGCCGCAAACACCAGCTGTGGCGGATCCGCGTGCTGTGTCTTTACATCTGGAGCAGGAAGAGGGCTGGGGAAGGCACTAGGAAGAAGCAGAGCGACAGGCATAAGGCTGTTTCCCTTATTCCAGGGGTTTTCTGCCTGGGAGTCACAACCACCAGATGGGGCATGAACAGGTGCTGGGATTGAAGCTACCCTCCCCCTTCCCTTGTGCTGAATGGGAGAGGGTGCAGGGGGGACCGGCCAGACGGGAAGGGGATCTATGGCAAAGGTTCCTTATGCTACAACTGCCACCCCTTGGTGCTAGGAGGAAACAGCTCGTTCCATGATTCTTTCCCATTGTCACAACCACTAACAGTGATTTCTTGTGGCTCGGAGATCAACCAGCCGAGCTCATGCTATTTTGGTCTATGTGGAGCACCCCGTACGAGTGCTAATGGCTGAGTCTCAAAAGCCCCGCAGGGATTTGGCTAACTGGGGCCTCGCACTGTGCTACCAAGCATTTGCTGATTCTGGGGCTGTGGTAGGGGGAGTGAACTAGCCCATCTTGCTGGGGGTGGGGGTCTCGTCACTTCCCATCACTGTTTGATTCACGGGGGCTGTAAGTTCTGGGAGAGGGGCTGGAAGGAAACACGGGGTCGGGTATTTGTCGTGGAAGGGCTGGAAGAGGATTGTGAACTCTAGTCATGCGCCACATCTGTGTGTTTCTATGGGTGAAACACATTTTCTACACATTCTGTTGATAACAGGGATTATGCTGAATGGCGTCATTTGGCTATGAAGGGAGGAGTGTAACATAGAGTCTCATCTCAGGCATTCAAACAGAGCCAGAGAGGTTTCTGATAGGAAGATGGATCCCCTTAAGTTATCACAGAATGGCTCCTGCAAAGAGTAATAATAAGTTCATAAATTCTTCTCAAGTCACCTGGGTTGTTTCCCACAAAAGAATTTATTACATGGAATACATTTCCTTGCTCTTAATAATGAGATTTTGGCTCCAACATGTGACATTTATGACTGACATTATTTTAAAAAAGGGCATATGGGCTTTATGAGAAATCTGTGGGCTAAGTCTCCAGCACACAGGTACAGTATATCCTCTCTCCAGAACAGGAGTCTGTGCTGTGTTTTAAATAAAGGCACCAGCAATATTTTTGTCATTCTTTCAGTGGAAATGAACAGCAAGAAGAATAATGTCTCTAAAAGCTACTAGGCTGCTTGCATCATTTCACAGTACATGCAGGAGGGAGCTGCCCCATCCACCACACAGTCTGCCCTCCTCCCAAAGTTAGGAGTCACTCCCATGGAGGAATGCTTTTGTGGGTTTGCTCCTCTCTGTGGAAGCAGCCTAAACATGAGTGCAGAGTAAATACTGCTCATTAATACTTAATCCCCTGGAGCAATGGTGCGAATGCATGGAACACTTGTGCGACTGCAGGCTCAGCACCACAAATGACCCAGCTCAGGCTGCAGTGTGGGCTTCAAACATTCCTGCTTCATGCAATGGCCATTTGTACAAATGTCTGCTGACTGCAGCGCCAATGAATCTGCCCTGTAAATTATAACAAAAATACACTATCGCTGTTGAAAAGAGAGGATGGAGAAACCAACAGGATGGAGAAGAGCGAAGAAAAGCATGAGGTTGCCTTTGCTGGTGACAAACTCCATCTTGGAATTATGCCGAAATCCCTGCACACCTCTCAGGAGCCCACACAGATCAGAACGATGAGGAAACCCACAAATCACGGGCTCTGCATATCACAGCACAGCCCTGCATTGCCCATTCTAACCAGTGAGAATTCAGCCTTGGGCTCTTGTAACAGGATAGGGACCCCTGACATGGAACTGGTCTCAGCTCTCCTGTGCCACCCTGGGTGCACCCAGGAGGGTGAGGTTGCCTTGGGAGGTGTGAATGAACGTTTAGAATCCGGTGTCCAGAATCTCAAGGGAGGGTTCCAAACCCAGGCTTTGGAGAGAGCCCAAAGCAAGCTTAGAGGCAGGGCAGAGCTTGGCTGAGAGCTCCGGGGAGGGGATGACACTGATGAAGGGAGTTGTCAGTGTTCCTTGCTGAGCAGCGGGTCCAGATCAGGCTGATGGAAGCTGAAGGCAGTTGGGGGATCACTTACTGCCTTTCCAAAGCCAGAGAGCTCTGGCTGGAGAGGGCTGAAGCCTGGGGAATGATGGAAGAAAACCAGGTGGAGATACACCCTGGCTAGAGGAGCTGAGATGGGGTGTGGTGAGAGATGCCAGAGCCACAACTTGGAAATCGTAGGAGGCATGGTGAGAGATGCTGGAGCTGCACCTGGGAGCTGGCATGGGGTGTGGTGAGAGATGACAAAGCAGCACCTGGGAGCTAGCATTGGGCATGGTGAGAAATGCTTGTGTTACGAGAGAACTGAGTGCCAGCAAAAGAGATCTTTGCTCTGTCTCAGTTGAGAGTCTTGAGCCTATGTTGGGCCATGTCACTAGTAACCTACTAAACTCATTCTAAGTGAAGGTCCTAATGTTATGCGACCTTCAAGGACAGGAGTGTTACAGGAGACTTGCACTGGACATAACCTGCAGCCATCTTGTGCACTTAACCACCATAAGCTGGAAGCAAGGACACCGCATGGTGAGAAATAATTTGGCCTTACTTAAGAAGACACAAGCATCTGCACAGCTGCAGTGTTACTAACAAGGATTGCTGACCTCAGCCTGTGTCTGAAAGTTTCTTGCTAGAGTTGCTTTGTTAATAAGTAAATATTATGAGGTTTTTTGCTGTTATGTGCTTTATTAAAAAAAATATAAAAGGTTTAATAAAAGTGCACACTTTAAAAATGTTTACATTTTCTACAAGCAAAAAATCACTAACAATCTCCCCAGCAGCTAAAGAAAAAAAAGAAAAAAAAAAAGGCTGGCTTCTGAAAACTTGCTGCTACCACTCAACACCATCTAAACTTTGGGTAACTGTATTCTGGGTTCTCTGGACTATTGCTACTTTTAATATGTGCTTTGTACGCAATAAAAACAGGATCTTTAAGTAAAAGCACCCTTGTGTGTACCTATAATTGATTAGACAAAGGTGCTGGGTCACCCACTAATTTATTTTCTGACACCACCTGAAAAACAAAGATTAGTTACCATAGCTTTGGATTCAAATAACCTCAGGTAACACTGAAGCCAAATCTGTTGGGACAAATTTTCTGTTTGGACAATGCGGGGGAGATTCCAGTTTATGGTAGTGGGATTTCTGGTAATAAATTAACCTCATCAAAAGGGATATTTATATACGCCGAAAACTGTACTGGGTCTATTGAGGAATCAAGAGGGAAACTGAGGCAAGAGGCCACTTGCAGGACTGCCCTGAGGCCATGAGGGTCATCCGGGAAGAGGCCACATTTTTAAAGCTCTTAAGAACCCGACCTGATCCAGCCTCCATTGAAATCAGGGGAGTCCTTCCACTAACATCAGCCGGAGTTGGATCAGACCCTGAGAACTTCTGAGGTACAAGTTCTCTTTGGCATCCATGAAATGCAAGTTCTGGGCTGCTGCATTTTATAATTCTGGCTTTCAAAGCATCAGGGTGCACATGACTTCCAGGACACTGGCATCTTCCTGGCTCTCACAGCACAGGGGTCCCCATGAGCTAGAATGCCAGGTTGTCTGTAACAGCTCCCTTGAATGGTTCAGAGGACAGGTGTATGATGCTGTGTATAAGAAAGGTGATCATTTATATCACTGTTGTGACCACCCTTAGACATTTCCATACGTCTTGTATGAAGGATATCATACCAGGTATCAGTGGAAAAGTTATGATTTGCTAAGTCTGATTATCCTGTTGATATGCATGTATCTGAAGTTATGCATATTGGCAATGTACGTGTATCTTAAACATATGTTGTATTCCCACAGTTCTGGCATCTCTCACCACCCAGGAGCAAGGTTAAAAAAAGAACTAAATACATTCATGGATGATAGGTCCATCAACAGCTATTAGCCAGGCTGGGGAGGGATGGTGCCCCTAGCCTCTGTTTGCCAGAAGCTGGGAATGGGTGACAGGGGATGGATCACTTGGTGATTACCCGTTCTGTTCATTCCCTCTGGGACACCTGGCATTGGCCCACTGTCACAGACAGGATTATTGGGCTAGATGGGCCATTGGTCTGAACTCAGTCTGGCTGTTCTTATATGAACAATCTCCCCCCACCCCCAGATAGATTTACTCGGGATCAGCCAGCTGTGTGTATGGCCCATTTAAAAGGACACTCACTCTATAATGGGCCATTGAAGAAATTCATGCCACCCATTTCATAAACTACATAATACACCTACATCAAATAACAATTGGAAAAACAAACCAAAAAACCGATAAACCCTGATAATCCTTTCTGTGGGCCATCTCAGAAAGAAGACATGCAATAGGCTAGTGATCGTTATTGAGATAAAAACAACCTGGGACCATATAGAACATGATTCAACAAAGGTTTGTAGTGAGAAGCCAATCTCTATGTAAAGGGGTCAATAAGGAGTCTAAAAGACGCAGGTATTAACTCGGAGTTACTGGTTACTATTATGCTGTCTGTAACTCTGTAAATCCTTTTGTAAGTATAAGCATTATGAATATTGGCTGTGTATGTCCGTAGCTTCAACTTGTTCTGTGTTACTCAGGAAAAAGTCCAGACAAGAGCTGGTGTACAGCCTCTTGCTATAGCTACTGCTTGATGGCCCATTTAAGGACCATCACACTACACCAATTGAACCCGAGAGAAGCACAGATAAGCCCTGTTGACTCACTGGGAGTGAGCAGAAACGGCCCCATCAGTGACATGCAAACTCCCACATCATTTGCCTGTATACATTTACACACCACATGGAAACAGGAGTCGTTCTCACCAACTGGAAAACGTCTATATAAAGCGGACGAAGGCCCATCTCCATTTTGTCTTCAATCTGCTTCTTACCTCTGGAGGACTTTGCTACACCAGTCTGTAAGCTCTGCACACAAGACCTGAACCAATCCCAGAGAGGGAATGTCTCTAGAGACTGATTTAAACCTGCAGTTTATCCATTACCTGGCTAACAACAAAAGCCTGAACTAAGGACTGCCATACTCGTATGTATTGCATACCATCTTAACCAATTCTAAGCTCTCTCACCTCTACTTTTTCCTTTATGAAATAAACCTTTAAGATTTAGATCTAAGGACTGGAACAGCGTGATTTGTGAGGTCAGACTCTGAGGTATATTGACCTGGGTCTGGGGGCTTTGGATCCTTATGGGATCCAGAGGAACTTTTTCTTACTGAGTGGCATTTGGTTTCCATAACCATAATCATCCCAGACGGGTCGGGACGTGTGATACTGGCGGACATGGACCGTGCTAAAGGAAATTGCTTGTGTGACTTGCGGTTAGCCAGTGGGGTGACACAAAGTCTTTTGTCTGGCTGGTTTGGTTTGCCTTAGAGGTGGAAAAACCCCAGCCTTGGGCTGTGACTGCCCTGTTTGAGCAATTGGTCCTGATTTGGCACTCTCAGTTGGGTCCCGCCAGAACCACATCGTCACAAATGGCTCCCTTGTGAGTCAGCACAGCATGTACGGACATGTGACCCTGGGCTCCATCTTGGGCCAGTAACTTTCCATGCACCAGGACTGTGGGCTTTGTTTGGGACAGTAAATTTCCATGCCTATGGCAGAGGATATAAAAGACACTAAAGACATCTCCACGTTGCCCCTTTCCTGCTCCTGCTCTTTGGACTGTGGATTTACAACTAAAAGGAACATTTTGAACTATGGTCTGAGTGGCCTTCCAATCTTTTGGAAGTTACCAGACAGACTTTTGCAAGCCAGCCATCTATTCCATCACTGCTACAAACCTGGTTGAAGGACTTTGCATTCACTTGTATGTATATGCTCTATTAACCATTTATAACTCTCTTCTCTTCTTTTCTTAATAAACCTTTAGTTAGTGTACTAAGGATTGGCAGACAGTGTGGTATTTGAGTAAGATCTGAGATACATATTGAGCTGGTGGAAAGTGTCTGATCTTTTGGGATTAGTAAGAACTCAGATATGGTGAATTAGATTTTCAGTAACCCCTCACTATATTCAATCTGTTTGTCTGGATGGAAGCCAAGAGCTGGAATGTCTAAAGGGGGCTGTGCCTGGCTTCAGATTACCTAGTGCGGTGCTGCAGAAACTCCTTTGTTCCTGGCCTGGTGAATCGAATTGTAGAATAAACCACAAATATTGGGAGATTGCCTGCCCTGATTCTTACAGTCTGCCCTGAGTGTGGCCTTCTCAGTGTGATCCAGCCCTGGCACCTGGTCACGGGGAGGACATATTGCATGACATTCCAAAGAGAGATGAAACATGCAAGGTTGGAAGTTCTGAAGGTTTGATGAATCCCCAATGCCCCTAATTATCCCTCCCCTAATTCTAACCCCAGCCCCTTGGGAGGGTCATGAACAGGGCTTTTTTCTTTGGTTCATGAAGGATTCCCAGGGGTTGGCTCTGTCTGTGAGGCACCCTGACTCCCTGCCCTGCTGGCGCCGCTCTCCTTTTGGCTCACTCAGGAGGAAGTGGTTCAGACAGGAGCTGAGAGTGCCCAGGTCTATGACAGGGCCTGTTGCTACAACGAGCCTTGCACAAGGGACTGTACTGCTGGGGTAAAGCATTACAAGTGCTAGGAGTAATGATACTCGTATGGGCGAGGTTTCCAGCTGGGATGTTTCCTGCTTTTATCTGTCCGACTCCTTGGGAGCCACTGGCTTGGAACAGCCCTTGAGAATCCTATGCAAGGACATCTTGTGTATTGATGGGCAAATCGGGGGGGAGCCTGGTGAGTCTGGCTTCTGTTACTGCTGACCCTGGTCCAAGAGGGCTCCCTGCAGTACGGCTGAGGATCCCCTGGCCACACAGCAGAGTTTGTGCTATTTACCTTTGATTACTTTTCTGCATTCAGTCCACCTACAGTTTTCAATGTCTTGCTTCTTTTGCTGTTCAAGTTAATGAAGTGAATTGCAACTATTTTTTGCTGGCTTTGCTGCTGACCGTATATACATCAAAATGATGTGGAGGCTGAAGCAGAGGGGTACTCACCATACAGAATCCTGCATGAATTATCACTGGATTCACGAACCTCTGCCAAGATTTGCATTATGGAGAAAGCAGGATGGCTCATGTTGGCTCACGTCGTGCCCAGGCCCCATGCTGACCTTCTGCACAAGGGTGAATTTCGCCCTCACTGACTATGAGTCATCTGGGGCACCACAATAAAACACAGCTCAGCATTTAGACTTTCTGATCCCAGGGACAGCAAGCAGAAACAAAGCAAAAGAGTCCCCAGTCTCTGTTGCTGCGGGCGGGGCCAGCCTCCCTCTCAGTCTCTCCGGCAGCCTCTTTGAGCCCTTCTCCTGAGACCATTCTGCCATGCAAGAAGAAGCTGGGCTGATAACAATAACCCCTCGTGGCCTCAGGTCAGCTGGAGCCTGTTCCCATCATGCTCCCTCGGGCCTTTGCCCTTGGATGATGCCTGCCTCTGACGTTGATTTTCTTAGAGCAAAATGCACCCTGTGCATAGGGCTTCTGTGCCCCGCTTCTGCCCTGGCTGGGAAGCAAAGCCGCAGCCATTGCCAGCAGGGAATCCAGGGGCAGGCTGGACTCACCCCAGGGTTAACGGCCAGAAGGAATGGCTGGGGGGGGGGAGGGCAGACAATGGCCTTGTGCCTAGCTGAGGCTGGGGTGACTTTCACCCTCGCTGCACAGATGCATCTTCCTGGCTCTGTTTGGTTTGTGACTCATAGGCTGCTGCTTTGCCCCTTGCTCGTGTTGCTGGCTGTGTTTCCGTGTCTTTGCAGGAGCCGCCCAGGTGTCTTTCCCAGTGATAACAGGGATTCTCTGTTGCTCAGCAAAGGCACTGGGTTGGTGGGTGTGGTAGCAGCACGGTGCAATGGGAACCTGCCCACCCTCTGGTAGGGGGTTTTGCTGGAAACTTGGTGTCAGGGCATGTGAAGCGCGGCGTCCCCTGCTAGATAGTCACATGCAACCTGGGGTTTTCCAGCTGGACTCATTTGCAGGCAAGAAAGCAGAATATCACCAAGCAGCAGGGCTGTTACACGACTTAAACCTCAGCCTGTGCTTTTCCAATAAAGCAGATGAAAACAATATCTGTGGCAGCAGGCTGCACTGCTCGATGCAGCCACAGGAGCCCAGGCTGGATAGGCAGCTGTGTCTGTGGGCGAAGGAAACCAGCCGACTACCTGTGTGACAGGAAACAAAATCTGACACTCATGCAATGCATGGAGTTATCCCCCTCTGCCCCTCCTACCCGTGGAGGCCTCAGATCCTGGCTAGGGCTGACAGCTTCCCACCTTTACTCAGGCTGATCAGATGCTTTCAGAACAGCGGTTGACAAAACCACACCGAGCCCCTTATCTGCCGTGGATCCCTTTCCCCGGGAAAAGCACTGCAGACTGTTTGGGTAACATGTCAGCAAATGCCTGTCCCCAAGCTGATGCCTCTGAACCTAACATCCTCCAGCTTGGGGCAGGGGAGATTCAAACTACAGGTCAAGATACACATTTTTGTCCATGGTGCCTGCTTTCAGACTGGTCTGAATCAGCCCTCCTCCCCGGGCTGAGGCCCAGCCACCCTCCCCTGGCTGTGCGGGGTTAAATCCAACCCCGGATCTGAATGCCGTGCGGAGCCACTCTTGAAATAGGACGCAATTCAGCCTCCTGCTCCAGGAGTCTGTAAAAGCTGCAAAGGTCTCCAGGCTCATTGCTGAGTGCAGCGCCAGCTGCGCCTCAGCCTGGAATGTCACTGGACACTTGGTCAAAGCCTTTGGAAGGAAAATGTTCCAAACTGCAGATGACAACTGATGGTTAATGAAGGATCTCACTGGGCAGTATTCATCAGTGGTTGAGGAGCAATTACCATGGTAACCTCTTTATCACGTGACACAGACTTCTACGATGGCCAGGGGAAGGGAGATTTCCATGAAACGCGAACTCTCTGGCCTTTGGGTCAGTGCAGAACTAATGATCAAACTACGTTCCATCCAGAGCGTGCTCCCAGCAATGTCCCCAGGATACCCCTGGCACAAAGATCTCAGATCTCACTCACCCCCGCGTGAAGCCACAGGCCTATGGGGTACCAATGGGCTTACCCTGCTGTGCGTTAGGGCAGAACCTGACTAGAGAGGGTGAAGGGCTGGATAGAGCCAGAGCAGGAAGTCTCTAAGCACAGCCAGCCTCGCAGCAATTGCAGAGCTGCAGGCTTGACCGTGCTCCCCTCTCTCTGAACAGTCAGCTGTGTGTAAAGCCATAAAGGTCAGGCGCATCCTGACTGGAAGTGGATCCTTCCCTGCTCATGCGAGGCCCAGAGGAGGGAGTGGGAGACTCTGGCTGTGCTCCATGCTAGTGGGCACAGTGTCCTGAAGGCTGTATTTGGGAATCTCAGACCTCATTTTCCTGCCAGGGCCAGAGCGTTGGCCGAGAGTGCTCAGGTTCCCTGCTCATGTCAGGCTGCTGGACTGCAGGATGGAATGGGCAGTCTGCAGTGGGGGAGTATAGCCCCAGGAGGCTCATGGCATGGCCTGAGCTTCTCCCAGGGCACACGCCCGAGAGGTGCCAACTCACTGAGCTTTCACGGACCTTAGCGTGTGAGGCCCTTCTGTATACTGTGTGTGTGAGTGTGTGTGTGTGTGCATGTGTGTGTGTGTGTGCGCGTGCATGTGCGTGCACGTGTGCATGTGCGTGTGTGTATGTGTGTGCATGATTGAGCGCATGTGTGTGTGCATGCTCGTGTGTGTGCGTGCACGTGTGTGCGCATGTGTGTGTGTGCATGTGGGGGGGTGTGTGATGGGGGAGGGGATCCAGGTGTCAATGGGAACTGAGAGGGCTCAGCCCTGCCCAGGATCGAGCTCTAACTCGGTAGCCATGATCTCTACGACAGGGCAGCTCAGTGGCTCATCCTGTGGGAGCACTTCCTCCTGTGACAAGGGTGTTGGCTGAGGAGAGACAAGACCAGCCCCTGGGGAGGCGACTGCAGGCCAGAGGACCTAGGCTCTGCAGGCCAAGGAATAGATTGCCAGTACAGAGCACCGCAGGCGTGTAGGGCCTGGTGACGTTTTGTTCATTAAATGGAATGACCTTCTACCTGGGTACATCTGTTACTTCAACAGAGACACAGCTCTGCGCTGGGAGTGTCTGCCGTGACTAGCTGTCGTGTTACCTTACTTTTAGGTGCTTTTAGTGCCTTTGACCCAAAGGCCGATGGGAGCAGGATCAGAGGGAATCCAGAAGAGCGCAGTTGGTGTCAGGAGATTATTCGTGAATCCGGGGGATATAGTGGGTATAGCAGAGTGCTGGTCTGATGATCCTAGTTTGACTGTCACTAATATCTGCCTGCACTTTAGAATGAAGCCCTATGCATGGACCCTGCCAGCATGGGAGGGAATTGGGATTCCTGCCCAGCTGGGCCGTGTACAACGGCAGAGACTGATGCTGTATGAGGACGCATGCCATGGCCTCGCACTCACCAGAGCTAGCCAAGCAGCTGCATGTGGAAATCCAGGGCTCTGTTACTATAGTTACTACAGGGATCAGGGTAACAGAGAGAGAAAGATTTAAAAATTGGCTGTTTTTGCAGCAGCTGATCTGCACTTGGCAACATCAGGCACATGACAGCAGCCAGCAGAGCTGTTGCTCTTCAGCCTCTGAAAAGTCCCTTTTCCAGGAACTATTTGCTGTTATTTGCAACACCATGACCATGCCTGGCTCCAACCCCCAGACATGTACATGCAAGGCTCCTGTCCCAGAGAGCTGAACCCCTGAGCTCAGGTGTGAGGCGATGGTGCTTGGCCACAAGCACAGGGCGAGCCAAAGGGAGGACAAGCAGTAAGACCATGTGGTGACTTTGGCTGATAATACTCCAAGGTTCTGTCAACGAATTTGTGATCCTGCTGCTAATGGGAGAGGCCGGGGTGCAGAAACCTCACAGGAGAAGTGCATCAACTCTTGTAGCTTTGTGAGGCAGCCACCTGCAGTACCCATGGATGGTTCCCTCATTTTCTCCTAGCCCCTCAGGCATCCTCAGTCCCCACACGAGCTGGTGAGATTAGGGCAGCCTGCCGCACTGTCCGCATTTGTAATGTTTCCAGGCATAATCTGGGGAAATATTGCTGTTGCTAACAGTCTAACAAAAAGGAGAGTTGCCTTGGTCCCCAGGCAAGACAGCTACTTGGTCTGGAGAAGCGCCAGCACCAGCCACCCTGAGAGCTCCCTGCCAGCCGCAGAGCAAGGAGTGGGGAAGAGCTGTTGGGAAGGCACCACAGAGCTAGGCCCAAACTGGAAGACAACTAACTTCACCTCCAAGCTCCAGCCAGAGGAGAGACTCCCTCTCTCCCCCGCCCCCCACCTCCGGCTGTACAGGAGGAGGCCACGTGTTAGCAAATCCGGCTCTGATCATTCATTATTGGCCATGTTCTTAGTGATCCAACTCGTGATGCTAATTAGCTGCAAGGGACAGTTTCCGAAAGTTCTTGTGTGACTAAATGATTCCTTATCTTGCACACCAAGTGCAAGCAAGAGCCGATCATACCAAGCACAATGACTGATTAATCCTTTATTTGTCCTTATTTCATCTGAGCCTTTTAACAAACCTAAAATGCTCAGCAAGAAAGCCTGAGTCCCCTGGGTGGGAAAGGCAAGAATCCAGAGTCAGGAAGCAAAGTAATGTTATTATTAAAAGTAATAAACATCAACATGACATTAGTACCTAGATGCCCCAGTCAAGAGCAGGGTCCCATTGTGCTGGGAGCTGGACAAAAGTGGAAAAGGACAGTCTGTGGCCCAGGGAACTCCCAGTGTCATACAGTCTGGATTGGGAGGGTTATACAAACAATAGCGTCTGCTCAGTTTAGAACAGGGCCACAGAGATGAAAGGCGGCTGGTGCTTTGGGGATCCTGGGTTCTTGGGAGATCAACCTGAGACACCTTGGGCCTGATTTTCAGAGGTGCTGAATGGCGGCGAGGTCAGCTGAAGCCAGCGGATGCTGCCTCTGAAAGTCAGGCCCTCCGTGCCCTAAGTGCAATGCCCCCAGAATTCAGTGTTTGAACTTACTGCACTTACTCTAGCACAACGGCTCCTGTGGTTGTTGCTTATTATAGACAGTGCAGGGATGGGCACAGGGGAAAAAGCTCAGCCAGATGGGGAGATGTGTAGCTGAAGTGCTGGGCTATGCGGAATGACAAAGAACGACAAAGTCTTCATCATGAAGAGCCTGCAGTCTGACTGAGGCACTTGGCAGTCCATGGGTGCACGCACCTCCTGGGCCTAGAGGGGCTGAGTTGCTGTTTAAAGGTTTTGGGGAAGATGAGAGCGATGAGGAGACATATGGCTGAGGGAGAAGGCCATTGGGCATGTCTGGGGAAGTATGCTGTTAACCAGCCTCTGCCAGCGCGATCTCTCTGCGAAGGGGGTACTTGACAAGGGGGTGCTTCTGAGAACACGTCGTGTTATTAATGGGCACAAGCGCTGACTGGCCCATGGTGCTGCAAATGAATTGACTTTGTTGCTCCTGTGGTTTTTGGTGCAGACACCTATGCTGGAGCAGGTGCAGGGTATCCAGCCCTGTGTGCAAAGTCACCCCTTTCTCCTTGTGTAAACCCTCAGCGCTCCATGTCCCGAGGGCTCTCTGCAGTGTAGACATAATATCTGTTCCATACAGGAAAGCTTTGCCTAAGAGAATCCAACTAGCAACTTAAATCCAAGACAAAGGGCTGGTGAGAAGAAAACGTTTAGAGCTTCAGTAATGGCATGGCCCCTACGATACAGGAAGAAAGCTGAACAGCGATGCTGGCATACAACTCGTTCCCGTCTCTCTCTCCCTCGGCCCCATCAAGGCTGTCCTCTGCCAAGCACTGGTGTTCATTGACCATTCTGATGGAGAGTACCCTTTAGCAGCCACAAGGAACTTAGCAGCATAGTGGATGTTTAAGAAAGTTTAAAATCCTTTCTAAGCCAGAAACAGCCCCGCTGACAGAATGATGATTCGCCTTGGTTTGTGTGGGGAAAACGGCTGCCTCCGTGTCAGCACATGGACTAGGAAGTATTTTGTTCCTCATAAATTAGTCCAAAGGCTCATCCTCTTTCTGTGCTTCCTGCCGTGCTCCAGGCCCGTCTTGTTCCCAGCACTGAACAGTGCTACTAGCTGCCAACACAGAGCTTGAATATTTGGTGTTCCTCCCTTTCAAACAGCAACATCAGACCTGAGTGAATGGACTGAATTCTGCAGCGTGTACCTGAACACCAGCATGTACTCCATGCGCCAGCATTAGGCATCATCAGGGCCTGCGATTGATTACAACTTTCCCTGCATCCTCTTCTGCCATTCAGGTCTTCCCTCACCCCCTGGGAGCAAGTCCCGTGGGAAATGGGGGGCTGCACTGCACAGTAAGTTAGCTCTGAACTCCTTCTCGGTGGCCTGACCTAGATCCAGAACCTTCCTTTCTTACAGTGCATCCCCTGCCAGTCCTCTCTTCTCCCCTGAGGCACGTTCTGGAAATTCTCTCCCTCTCCACACTCCTCCTCGGTGCTCCCTCGGGCTCTCCCTCCCCTGGGACGGCTGCACTGGCACAACATTACCCAGGTTACAGGGATCTTAACAAAACCAGGATGTATTAAGAACAGAGAGAAAACAGAGTTAAAGCAAAACACACAATTTGCATACCATGTCTAGACCGACCCTCTGAATGAGGGAAATGGGATACAGATGCTCAGCTTCCTGCAAGAGAAAGCAGGAAAGCGAAGCATGTACATCTCATGAAAGCAACCCTCTTCTCTCGCCATCGTTTGGCTTGCTGTCAGCAATGCTCACTCTCCAGGTGTCAACTTCTGGTGCTGTGCTCGGGCCCCACTCTTCAAGGCCCATTAGGAAAGAGTCATGTGACCCCAAATTGCTTCTGGGACTTTACCCCTCCCAACTTTCCTGTTTCCAAGCTTGGTATGAAAACCTCTGAGGATGTCTATTAAGTAGAGTGATCAACTTCTGATCTGCATCCTTGTTCCTTTCTGTAGGAGCTAGTTCATCCTCTTGCTGCACATGCTGGTCTCTGCCGCACACACATTCAGCTGAGATGTGGCTCTTTCTACATTTCTTTGGTGAATTTCTCTCACCAAGAAACATAAATTATTGCTGGACCTTTGAGCATCAGTCACAATGTGTAACCAAAGCTCTGTGTGGGACAGCATTCTTAGGGCCCCTCTCATCAGGTGCAGAAGCACGAAACAGTAAAAGCCAGACTGCCCAGTGGGTAGTGATACTCTCAATAGGCAGTCAGCACATTTCAACCTCCTGATCACATACAGGCGCTATGATAATACAAATGATAATAAACAATAAGCGCTAAGAATTCAGCCTGAGGATGTGCTGGGAATCTCCGGGAAGAGCTCTGAGAGCAGGGAAATTCAAACTGATGGACTTAGTGAGTGCTGGTTTGATTGCAGCAATTTATAAGGGAAGATGCTTCAGAGAAGATGGAACCCTCTTTAGTGAACAGAGGCAATAAACCAGTGTCCAAGATTAGGAGAAAATCAATCACCGGCAGCAGCCGATGTACAAATCACACGGGCCCTTCTGAAGAGAAACCTTTTGGTCATTTGCATTTTATGAGGGACAACGTTAATTATGGGGCTGGCAGAGACAGTCATTTGCGTGATAGTGTGGTTAGGGAGGTTCTCAACATCTCTCCCTGGGACCAACGCCTATAGTTATCTTTGGGGGGAGGGATAGCTCAGTGGTTTGAGCATTGGCCTGCTAAATCCAGGGTTGAGACTTCAATCCTTGAGGGCACCATTTAGGGAACTGGGGTAAAAATCTGTCTGGGGATTGTCCTGCTTTGAGCAGTGCTTCTCAGAGTGGTGGTCCGCAGATCGGTGCTGGTCCGCAGCGAGTTTCCTCATAAGAGTGTCGAGTAGGATAATAATATGGCACCGATCCCTGGCACATTGGGAAAAAAAATTGTCAGTCACCCACATCAGATCGCTTGAGAAGCACTGGCCTAGACGACCTCCTGAGGTGCCTTCCAACCCTGAAGTTCTGTGTGAGCCTGAAGAGGGCTTTGGATATGAATTCATGCAGGTGCCATTGACCCTAGAGACTGCTGGTACTGGGTAGAGCAGGTGAGCAGCGGTGAGGTACTTCTCTCCAGAGCGATAAGGGACCAGAAAGGTTCAGGTGAACAGAAATGATACAAAGATGTGGCACATCCCTGAGCGCCTGTTACAACCCTTGGGCCCTTCAAGAGCAGATACTTTCGTAACTGTAGTTCACCCAAAAGACTGAGATCCAGAGGTCATGTGACCACCTGTGGGAACTATATAGGGGCTAGGCTGAGCTCAGTACGGGGGCAGATGAGGTCTGAGTCAGACTTTGAGGGGATATCCGGGAAAGGCTGAGGTGCTCTCCTGAGTCCTGTCCCAGCTTACTGTACCGGAAAAGGCCTGACTGGACTGTTGCCAGTGTCCTTTGTTACTTTGATCCTCTTCCAGCTTCTCCGCTAGGTTAATAACGTGGCCAGAGGAAAGGGCCTTGGGCTGAACTTCAGTTTGGGTTTCTGACTGGTGTGCTGGTGCACAGCTCGGTGTCACTGGCCTCCAGACTGGCACCTGGAAAAGGAAAATCCCTAAGTCAGTGTTGTCAGGGAGCCCAGCACTGGTGGCAGGTTTGCCAGGAGAAGGCAGAGCAAAGACACTGGATGGAGGGGGCTCCTGGGAAATCGGCAATAGGGAGTGAAAAGCAAATGCCAAAAACCCCAGGCAGGAAAGAGAAATAGGCTGACAAGGTGGTGACAAGGACGGGCTTGGGGGCGGGGAGGCGGAATGTGCAGCTTGTGTGGTTTAGGATCCTGAACACGCACGCATTGGGAAACCAGCCTGACAGCACCAGGCCACTGTGACCACCGCACAGAAGCATCACGCCCCAAAGGAACTAGGGTGAGAGGGACAGTGTTGGGCCCATGGTGCTGCACTGTTGGGGATGCATCTGGCAGAGAGGCAGCGTCTTTCTAGGCAGGAACACGGCCCCATAACAGGGTGACAGAATGGAGGGAACGTGGCCCCATAACAGGATGACAGAATGGAGGGAACGTGGCCCCATAACAGAGGTGACAGAATGGTGGGAACGTGGCCTCGTAACAGGGGTGACAGAATGGATGGAACGTGGCTCCATAACGGGGTGACCAAATGGAACGAATGTGGCCCTGTAATGCTGGTCACATCCCAGAAGATGCCTTGTCAGTTCCCTGCAATGCTCCAGAATGGGGTTCAGAATCACAGCTCTAGCTTTTTACAGTCAGATCCAGCCTTTCCTGGTCCGTCAAAGTTCCAGCCAGCACTTGCCTCCTCTCTTTCCATGGTGACGAGCAGTGTATTTCACTTTGCATTTAAGTGTTGTTATTTGTGTGTGTCAAGCCCACAGCCTTTTCCCCCAGTTTTTAGTAGCTGTCAGTTTAAGTTACGGCTGCTAGGAATTGATTATGTGGAGTTCTGTTTGCGTGTAAGAAATATTTGAATACATCAACATGTCTTGGATACTTAGAATTTAAACCACACCAGTGTGGGCGTTTCATGTGTGTGAATCAGGAGGCATGAGACAAGCATTGCCACTGTTCAGTTCTTTCAGTACCTTAGAGCAGCCACAAGCCATGGAGATTTTGAAAATGGAGACTCAGTGGGTGCTTTCATTACCAGTGCATCAAAGCTACTGGCCACGGCCCCTGAAAGCCCGGTGTCCTGGTACTAGCTGGTATCCTCAGAGACTCTCCAACAAAGAGGGATGACAGCACTTCATTCTAAGCCCACAGGGAGCAGAGTGCATTTTCAGCAAACCAGAATCTCTGGCTCAGAAATTCATTTGCACACAGCACAGTTTCACTGATGGATTGCTTGCTGCCCTGTGTGACACCTTACTCACTGACAACCCTGCAGCCCAGTCCTGCAAACGGTTCCTGCCATCTATCTCCCCCGTGTGACTCCATGCAGGAAGGAGGGCAAAAGTGCTAACAACTGTTTGCATAATTGGGCCTTACACTTCTTATTCTACCCATTGACTCTCTGGAAGCTGATCCCCTAGTCCAACTGTGCTCTGTGACCCTCCGTTCAGCTCCTGGCCACTGCACCCCATCCTCCCACAGTGCATTCTCATCCTCGGTCAGCTCCTCCCTTCAGGGACAGGCATAGATCCAGGATGCTTTCTCCTCCCCGAGAGTCTGTACTCTGCTCCATGGAGCTGTGCTGTCTGGGACTTTGAGGCAACGCATGATGAGCTGTGTTTGTCACTTAGCTGGTGCCTGGGTAGTTAATGTCCCTCTCTAGTGTAGGGATTTCAAACCTCTTGGTTGCTGGTCCAGGAGTGTTTGTTCTGCTTGTCTACCAGCATGGGAGACTGAGCACACATATTCTGTGCGCTTGCTCCTTTGATGTTCACATCCTGTATTGTTACCCAGAGTCTCTCACTGCTTCAGTTCTTGACTATCATCACATCCTGCTTCACTGACTTTGTAAATACTTTTGACAGTGCCACCACCCACCTTCTCGCCTATCTGGCTTCCCAGTGCACATCATGCCCCAAGCAGCATTAGCAATTGGCTGTGGGAAACATTACCTTGAAGTTAGGCTAGTGAGTCAAAATCGCATCATTTAGTTTTTCTTGTTTGTTACCCCTCCTCCTGGCATGGGTGTGTAGGCAACTCAGAGAATTAATGCTCTCATTTACTTCTCATCACTCGCTTTTAGTTGCATACCCTCTGTTTGCTTTCTAATCATTAAACAAAGGCTCCCCCTCTTCTCCTGTGTGTACAAAGTTGTTCCAGAAGAAGAAGCAGCCCAGGAAATGTCTGACAGCTGCTCCACCACAGGCTTTGCCCTCATCTGAGTACCTCTAAAGTGATGACATTTTAAACTTTTTAAAGTCTGGTAAAGCAGAGTTTTTCCAGAGGAGGTGAAAAACAAAAGCAACTCCTCAATCCCATAGTCAGTACGGAGGGGCAGGGAGAGGGCCTTTCCCTGTAGAATAACACCTTGCTACTATTTATTATCGTAGTGCCAAGGCGTCCCATTCACAGGCCAGGACACTGTGGTCCCAGGCTCTGTACAAACCCAGGACAAAAAGATGGTGCTGCCCCAGAACTGCACACAGCATATTCCTCCTGACCGTGAACCTTTGTCCCTTAGATCTGGGCTGTCCAAGGGCTTCAAAGAGACCAGTAAGAATCTCTTATAGTGTTTACTAGTTGGTTGAAATACAGCAACTTTGGCAACTCTTCTAGGACTTCCCTCCAGCTTAAATAACCCCAGTTCTGTCAGCCTTCCTGTTGTAAAGTCCCCTTCCTTCACTTAGAATCCATTACCCTACATTGTTCATATCTCAGTTTAGCTCTGTCTTTGTTCCAATCTAGTGACTAATTGGTCTAAATACTGATTTACACGGGGTCCGCACAGCACAATTTCCTCGGATTTGTGTAACAGACCATCTTGGAACAAGCCACGATCCTGTTAACATTCTTTCTGGCGGCTGCAGATCAGAACACAAAGGTAGATGCTATGTCCGTGATATACCTAGCGCTGTTTCCTCTACTGTACTAGCTATTTCAGTGGCATTGAAATGATGTTTAGCAGAGAAATTATTTCTATACATGCACATGTGGACACATTATATTTCATTATGAGCTCTGCGCCCATTTGCCTGATCTATCCAGAGGTTAAAATAGTTTAGATTAAAAGGGAAAGTAATGGTGAACTAGATGAGGTGCTAGACTAAGACTCTTCATGGGGACATGCTGGCCACTCAGTCCAAGCAAAATGCCTTCCATTGGGGGTACGAAGGAAGCTTTTGAGGATTTGCTGCATTGCTAGACAGTGAATTTAGTATCTGACAAAGCAGATCTCCTGCTTCATGCCCTGAAGAGAGAAGCTGCTGCCCAGCTTCTGAAGATTCCTCCAAACATAGGGTAAAATGTTGCACAGCTAAGTAAAGAACATCAGAGCTGCCATACTGGATCAGACCATGACCCATCTTGCCCAGTAGCCTGTCCCCAACAGTGGGCCGCAGCATTTCAGGGGGAGACTACAGACCAGGGCACTTAGGAAGTGATGCACTCCTGTCTTCCACTCCTGGCTTCTGGCAGTCAGAGGTTTACAGCATGGGCTTGTGTCCCTGACCATCTTGGCTAAGAGTCTTTGATGGTCCTATCCTCCAGGAACATATCCAGTTTTCTTTGGAACCCAGTTATACTTCTGGCCATCACAACATCCCATGGCAATGAGTTCCACAGATTAGTTGTGTATTGTATGTAAAAGTATTTCCTCTTCTTTGTATTAAACCTGCTGCCTGTTTATTTCATCGGTGAGCCCTGGTTTTTGTATTGTGTGAAATTGTAAATACAATTCTCTATTCACTTTTTCCACATCATTCATGATTTTATAGACCTCTATAATATCCCCACTTACTCATCTCTTTCTAAGCTGAACAGTCCTAATTTTTTAGTCTTTCCTCATATAGAAGCCATTCCATACCCTTGATCATCTTTGTTGTTCTTCTCTGAATCTTTTCCAGTTCCACTATATCCTTTCTGAGCTAGGATGACCAGAACTGGACACACTGTGCAAGGTGTGGGCACAGCATGGATTTATATAGTGGCATTATGATATTTTCTGTCTTATTTTCTATCCCTTTTCCTAATAGTTCCTAACACACTGCTAGCTTTTTTGACTGCTGCACATTGAGAGGAAGTTTTCAGAGAACTATCCAGAATGACTGTATCCTGCAGATATTCTAGTGCAGGGTCTTTAGGGTTCTGAATGGCTGTCCAGAGGAGAAGCGGAGCAGGTACTGTGAAGCACCAGGGTTAGCACAGTAGCATGAACATTGGCTTGAGCAGACTGGAGACAGCTACATTTTACTGCTAGTACCTTGGATGCTCTTGGAGAGACAGACAGAACACAATTGAAGAACATAGTTATCACCTTACTTCTGCCTTCCACTGGGCAAAGATAATCATCAGGTAAATCCACTAGCCTGGGAGCCTCCAGCCTTCCTGGGAAAAGCAGAGATGACCCAACCATTACCAGCAGCTCCAGAAGCTTGTTCCAAAGTTTTGCTGCTGGTGTCATGTCTATCTGCATTCCTGAGAATCACTGCTCCATTGCTGACCAAGGAATCATGCACACTAAACCCAAGGGGGTGAGCTTGAGTTATTCATCCCTAGAGGCCTGCTAGGGCCTGCCCTATAGTGTAACACCATCCCACCCCACTCAGGATACGTATCTCCCAAGCCCTGCTGCTCAGTCACTGGGGTGGTAGCAGTGAGTGTCCCATACACCTCAAGAGTGAGCGCTGAGGAGATATGGTGCAGTACACTTCAGAGCAGTGCGGGGAGACAGGGAAGTTTCTCTTTTCATTTTCTCTAATTTACAAAACTCGTGGAAGTTTCTTTTTCTGCAGATGAGGGAATTTCAGAGGGGCCCAGTTGGTGGAGCTGCAGGAGAAAAGCTTCCCTTCTGTGAGGACAATGTGAGCACAAACAGCCCCCTCAGCAGGGCCGTCCTTAGGATTTATGGTGCCCTAGGTGGGATTATTAAACTAGTGCCCCTGTGCCTGTCTTGCTCTTAGCAACACAAACATAAGTTTACGTTATTAGAAAACTTGCTACATGCATGTTATTAAAACCAATTTAACTTAATGAAGCCACTGTCATGCTGATGGACTAGCACTAAAGAACGCACTGAGAAAAAATTAATTGACAAAAGCAAATAAATAATTTTTAATTTTCCCACTTTTATTGGAAATGCTATTAAGAGTATTGAAACAAGATGTTTTTTAGTACAGCAATCGTTCTGGCTTTGGCGCAAAATAGTAATGCATCGTGAGACAAAGACAAAGGAGTTTGTCGACGCAAGAATAGCCAGACAGTCCATTTCGACTCCTGTCGAGCGGAGATATTTAATGACTATTTTGAGAAACCCTTCTCTCTGCGTGGCTGACAGCAATGCACAGAACGGTGCAACGCACAGAGGAATATATATAGTCAACAAGTTTCTGTATAAAACTGTACAAGTCCTCATGATTTGCATTGCACACGATAACAGGACTCACTTTGTACAGTTCAGCCATTAAATCAAAACTATCACTGCTGGAGTTCCAGGCCTCTTGTCCATACTGTCATATCATCGTGTTCCTATCGTCGTAATTTGAGTCCAAGCGTTCGGCAGCAGGAATGGAACCAAGGACAGGGATGGATGGCGTAGCCGGCCAGCCGCCACCTCTGCCTCGCGCCACTGTTCTGGGTCAGCCAGCAGCGGTGCTGGATGGGCGGTGCCAGACCGCCACTGAATGGCAGCAGCCAACATCAAACACTTCTTCATTGGCACGTGGCGTAGGTCCCGACCCTGCCTATACAGTGGTTCAAACTAGGTTCGTGAACCTGGGGTTCGCGAATGGACAGGGGCCAGAAAATTTCACTAAGGGGCAAACCTGGATCTGGAGCAGAGTGACCGTCAGGGCAGACCCAAGCCCAGAGAGGGGGCAGCAGGGGCGGAGCCCGATTGGCATCAGCAAGAGTGTGGCACGCGACTCCATGCTTGACAGGGCTGTAGTCCAAGTAACAGGAAGTAGTGCGGGCATTGCTGCGCGCTGACCCGCCCATCACAGAGCGGGCACCGACCAGCTGAGCCCAGGAAGACGGGGCGGGCAGTCGGGCATCATCACACTGGAGAAATTAACTAAATCCTAAATATCTATTTATGAGGGTCATATAATTCAAATTAGGAAAGGTTCCGGATGCTAAAGTTTGACCCTGCCATACCAGAAAAATGAACATATATAGTTGTAGGGCTCATAGCATAAAGGCATAGAAAGTCAGTCAACATTTTTGTTCTCTGAGAAAAGGCCCATCCTTCCCATACAAACTTCACAATAATGTCAACAACTTAATTTTCTGTTTGGCTAAGATATTGTTTTTTTTAATTGAAATGGAATCAGGATGTAGCAACTTGCACAAATTGTTAAATACATTCAATGGCAAAATATGCTTTCATCTTGGCCTCCCACTGTGTCGAATGCAGTAAGAAGAGGATGGAAAAACTGCAGGAACCAAATCCCTCTTGGGGTCAATGCACACACTCAAAGTCCCTAAAGTGACTACCGCCAGGGCACCTCCGCCAGCCCAACAGACCATGGTAAAGTTAGCACACCATCTGATCTCAGGGACTGGGCACCCACAGAGCCACAGCAGCTCATCCTCCCCTGTGCAGCTCCGCCCGGGGGAGAGAAGCGCTTCCCAGCTAGGGTGACCAGATCCAGCTGTTCTGATTTTATAGGGCCAGTCCTGATATTTGGGGCTTTGTCTTATATAGGTACCAGAAGTCTAGATAAGAAAAAGACCCCAAAATTGGGACTGTCCCTATAAAAGTGGGACATCTGCTCACCCTACCCCAACCCCCTGTCCTGATTTTTTGCACATGCTATTTGGCTATCCCCAGCTGAGCCCTGTGCAACCATTCAAATCTTGGCTACCTGCCAAGGAAGTGAGTTACTTTCACTTTCATTCCTCAGTAGGCAGCCAGGGAGGGGAAGGGGGAGATGGGGTGCTCCATGGGGGGAGGGAGAAATGTGGGGTGCTCCATGGGGTAGGGAGGAGAAGAATGGATGTTATGAGGGACAACAAAGGATACTGCCAGAGCCACCGAGCCTGCCTCACCTCACACTGGGGGGAAAGAGTCACACTCACAGGTGAGTTCCTTCCCCCACCCCTGCCCAGAGACCCCAGCAGCCAATCCCCTCCCTCAGACTGTGCTGCATTCGGCTCTCTCTAGGACCCAGCAGCCTCCACTGCTTCCCATCTGCCCGGGCTCCCAGCAGACCTAGTGGTGCCCTAGGCGGCTGCCTGCTCTGCCTATGGCTAGGGACAGCACTGCCCCTCAGATCTGGGGCTGGCTGGGGAGGACAGAGCTCCCTCCATTCAGGGTTTGAGTGGGAGCAGCAGGGTTCTGTGCGAAGTGGCAGGGCTGAGGGAGAGGAGCGAACGCAGCTTTTTATGTGTTGATGACGACTCTGTCACCCAAAGGAGCTGGGCTTCCCGGCTAGTGGGTTTCTCTGGCTAGGGTGATCTATAGCCAGCCCAGGAGCGCTCTGCCCTGCCTGCCCCACCTGAGGTCCCTGTTCCTGGAGGAGGAAATCCCCCACCCCCCTTGGCATGTGTTGGATTTCCATATCGCTGCATGGATTGCCTGTTTCTGGGCAACCAGGAGAAGAAGAACACTGGAGCAGTAGGTTTCTTCTCCCAGCCTGCCTGGCATTGTCATCTGGGAGGGATTTCAGTTTATGTGTTGTCATTAATCCTTACATTAAAAATGTGTGAATGTAACTGGAAGGTGAAAGGTAACAACTTGTGTCTGCTATTATTATACATGCCAGACGCAATAATGATTAAAGGGACTTTAGTGTGAGGTAAAGAGATACCATCCTGGAATCAGATGACTGAGTGATACAATTAAGATAAAGAAATCACATATTATAGGAAACAGGGAAGCAAAAATGATGAAATGTGTGATTGGGGAGTGCGGGGGATGAGATGAAATTAAAGAAAAATCACAATAAGGAACATAAAATGAGCAGGACTTGGAACAAGAGATGCAATTGCTGAGAAGATAAGAGGCGCAGAAATAAGTGGAGAGCAAACACCCTTGGAGCAGCAGAGGTGAAGATACAAAATGTTCTTTCCCAACTCGATTAAGAGATTTGTTGCTGTGTTGAAATGAAAGAGTCTGAATCAGCAGGAAATGGTGGTGCTGAAGATCAGCTTCCTCCTCCCCTGTACGCGAGGAGGGAAAACCAGGGCAAAAACGCACAGCAGCTGGGGTACTGTAGAGTCATATTTTCTGAAGAGGTCCAACACACTGGAGATTAGTATTCTGTCTAATAACTGCCCTTTTAAGGTTTGCAAGGCGGGGTTGGAATCGGTACATGATACTGTATATCAATACTGTCCAAGCCAGCCAACAAAATAAACATGTGAGTTCGACAGACTTAGCTGAACAGTAGATAATAGCATCTGCGAGAGTTGTTGGCATGGTCAAACGATGGGGTGGGAAAGATCTCACTAGAACTGGTTCATGGTACTTCTGCACTGGGATGAGGGCAGGTAGCACAGGACTAACAAGGTGTGTGTGGCCACCAGAAAGATGGAGAGAAGCGGCAAGCAGGGTGAGGCAGGACTCCCGCCAAACAGTGACCAAAAGATCAGAAAATCTCCTGATGAAGCAGCGTTTGAAGTTTGGTTGTCAGTATGTTCCATGTACTCGCATGGCTCTGTCATAGCAAACAGCACAACAGTCAGCATTCTAGTTTTACACAAGAACACGTGATGGCGCATTATTATAATTTTTACAGTTATTTTCCACCAGAAAGGGGTAGATTAGCTGCCAAAAAGAGCTCAAAAGCATATAAAGGAAGCAGAACCCTCAAAAACTAGAGCTGCCTGGGCCAGACCCATGTTCACACACAGATACTGAGAAATCTCTCAGGAGTGGGCAGCATTCAGTGCATAATTTGTCACGAAAGAGGTGCCGGGGCTCAAGCAATTTTTAAAACTTTCATATCTGACATGGCAATCCCAGAGATACTGCGGCTATGAACGGCCAGGCACGGAGGTGCCAGGTCTGAACTGCCAGGCCCAGAGGTGCTGGGGCTCTGAACCGCCAGGCTCAGAGGTGCCGGGGCTCTGAACTTCCAGGGCCAGAGGTGCCGGGGCTATGAAATTCCAGGCCCAGAGGTGCTGGGGCTACGAACTGCCAGGCCCAGAGGTGCTGGGCTCTGAACCACCAGAGCCAAGGTGCCAGGGCTCTGGACCGCCAGGCCCAGAGTTGCCGGGACTCTGAACCGCCAGGCCCGGAGGTGCCGGGTCTCTGAATGGCCAGGCCTGGAGGTGCCGGGGCTCTGAACTGCCAGGCCCAGAGGTGCCGGGGCTCTCAACCGTCAGTCCCAGAGGTGCCGGGCTCTGACCCTCCAGGCCCGGAGGTGCCGGGCTCTGACCCGCCAGGCCCAGAGTTGCTGGGGCTCTGAACCGCCAGGCCCGGAAGTGCCGGGACTCTGAACAGCCAGGCCCGGAGGTGCCAGGGCTCTGAACCATCAGTCCCAGAGGTGCCGGGGCTCTGAATCGCCAGGCCTGGAGATGCCAGGGCTCTGAACTGCCAGGCCCAGAGGTGCAGGGGCTCGCCCTCAACTGCCCTGGCAGAAATGAAGCACTGGCGGTATCGTGTGAGAGACACCCACATTGAGGGATGTTTGCAAGCACGGCTGGCTGCCTGGTTTGGACACCTAAGCTGGGCCAGCTGGGCAGTGTGAGAGCTATGCTGACCCATAGCCCCCTGCATCAACGGCACCTTATTTGTGCTCCCACCTCCCCCTTTCCCAGGGTGACTGCACTCCTCCCCTCCCCAGTGAAGCCTGCTTCTGCTCCCCACTGCCCTCCCCACTCAATGTGCAGAGGGGCTAATGACGTCTCTTCCACATGCCACAGAACACAGGGGCCCATTCCCTTCAGACGGGCTGCAGACATTGGGCTAGGGACTGAGCAGAGACACCTCAGGATGCTAGGCACAGTCTGGAAATATCTGAGGCTCCAAGAGGGAACATTCCTGTTAGACCAAAGGGCTGGGAGCCAGGAATCCTGGGCTCTGTTTTAAGGTCTGATACTTGATCTGTGGCCTCAGACAAGCCATGCCCCCCGCTGTGCCTCAATTTTCCCTCCAGTAAAATGGGTATGATGCTACCTAACCTCTTTGGTGAAGCAGCTGAAGGTGTCTGAGTGGAAAGGGCTGTATCAGAACACAACCTTCTCCCCTGGCCAGGACAACGGGGGAGCTGTCCAGGTCAGGCCTAAGCCATAATTTGCTGGGATTTCAGAGAACAGAGCTGAAATATCAGAGCTGATTGTGGACTTTAAAATCCTCTGAATTCAGCCTTGATGCTTTGAAGACATGGAGGAGTCAATTCCTTTCATGTGTCTTTCCTGTATTGAAGGAATCTACTGTATGTGCTGGGACCCTCTGCGCTCAGCTGCTTTCATGACACTTAAGTCCCTGGGTATTCACTCCGTCAGAGTGGCATGAGAGGTCAGCCTCAGTGTATTCCCTGAAACAATCAGAAGACTGATACATGATTGCAAACTTCCTGGGATCTGGTGCATGTTCACTCCTCATGTTTATTCTGCATGTGGGCCACCTGATTATATGAGATCTTGATTCTAGAGAACAACAAAAGCAGCAAAGAATCCTGTGGCACCTTATACACTAACAGATGTTTTGAAGCATGAGCTTTTGTGGGTGAATACCCACTTCGTCAGATGCATGTAGTGGAAATTTCCAGGGGCAGGTATATATATGCAAGCGAGCTAGAGATAATGAGGTTAGGGAGGATTAGGATCAATCAGGGAGGATGAGGCCCCGTTTTAGCAGTTGAGATGTGAAAACTAAGGGAGGAGAAACTGTTTCTGTAGTTGGCAAACCATTCACAGTCTTTGTTTAATCCTGAGCTGATGGTGTCAAATTTGCAGATGAACTGAAGCTCAGCAGTTTCTCTTTGAAGTCTGGTCCTGAAGTTTTTTTGCTGCAGG